>NC_052959.1:1323227-1565727 GCF_013358895.1 Oreochromis aureus
GTCCCCAACCCCCGGGCCATGGACCAGTAAGTAAAGTAAGTAAGTAAAATTTTATTTATATAGCACCTTTCAAGATAAAAATCACAAAGTGCTTTACAGAGGCAGAAAACAGACATTAAAATCCAAAACAAAACAAAATTAACCAAAAGCAAGTTTAAACAGAAAGGTTTTTAACTGCTTTTTAAAAGACATGACTGAGTCCACAGATCTCAAACTCAAAGGGAGTGAGTTCCAGAGTCTGGGAGCCACTGATACAAACGCTCTGTCACCTTTTGGTTTTAACCTTGTATGCTAGACAACCAGCAACCCTTGGTCACAGGACCTCAGGGACCTGCTGGGGTGATAAGAAAGAAGAAGATCACTTAAGTAAGTAGGAGCTACACTGTGCAGGGCCCTATAAGTCATGATTATGATCTTAAATTGGACCCTGAACTTGACAGGGAGCCAATGCAGTTGAATCAGGAGGGGAGTGGCATGGGAGTGTTTGTGATGCTTTGTCAGAAGCCTAGCAGCAGCATTCTGAACGCCCTGCAGCCGTTCCAGGGAGGCATTACTTAAGCAAGTAAACAAGGAATTACAATAGTCTAAGCAGGATGAAACAAAAGCATGAATAATCATTTCCAAATCGGAGCGTGACACAATGGGACTTAGCTTAGCGATATTTCTTAAATGGTAAAAACAGTACCGGTCTGTGAGTCGTTTGGTACCAGGGCGCAAGAGTTGAAATTTATGGTTTTCAATCATTTTTTATCATTATTGTTTTTATCTTTATTATCGTTAACTCAGTTTCCCTGGGTCTTTTCCCATGTGTTATGAATAAATCCTCTTTTTTGGATACCGGTACTGGTTTTACTTTGTTGTATTTATCCGTGACACCTTAAAGGTCCGTGAAACTATTGTTGGACAAAAACCAGTCCATGGCACAAAAAAGGTTTGGGACCGCTGGTGTAGGGTGCTGGGGGATTCCCAAAACGTGATGTGTTTAAACATCACACTGCACTGAATCATACCTGTTATTAATCTCTGTCTCTCTTCCACAGCATGTCTTTATCCTGTCTTCCTTCTCTCAGCCCAACCGGTCGCAGCAGATGGCCCCACCCCTCCCTGAGCCTGGTTCTGCCGGAGGTTTCTTCCTGTTAAAAGGGAGTTTTTCCTTCCCACTGTCGCCAAAGTGCTTTTGTGGGTTTTCTCTGTATGTATACTATTGTAGGGTCTACTATTGTAGACCCTTCAATAGTAGGGTCTACCTTACAATATAAAGCGCCCTGAGGTGACTGTTGTTGTGATTTGGCGCTGTGTAAATAAAATAAAATTGACTTGAATCACATATGCTTAATTTTTGTATGTATATAAGAGAGAGAGAAAGTGTGAAAGAGCTAACTTGCTTCTATGCGTGTGTGTTCTGGTTGTGATTGCGTAACTGTAACAACTATATTTTCCAAAAGATGGCGCTGTTTGACAGAGCATGAATATGGGAGTTCTTTGCAATGTCTTTGGATACACAACAGGTAAAACTAGAAAGCGAAAATTTCAGAAGAAATTTTAAGTGTGCCTATGCCGCTGCTATTCAGTGTAGTTTGCCATTCATACAGCTACAGAGAGCAAAACTCAGAAGAGCAGCCATTCTCCACCATGAACTATGGTAAAAACAAACACCGCTCACGCTTCACAGATGACAGCTTACAGTTTTGTGTAAAGATGAAGTTACTTCGTACAGCGCCGATTTGCAGACGCTGTGCACACAGGTTCATGAGCAGAAGTCCCATTGTACCACGGCAGACCCGACAATGTTTGCATGAACACGCTTTGAAGCATTACGTTATGGACCACTTTTCACACATGGTTGGTTTACCCACACAGCCGGCTGTGCATTCACTTTTTGTTTTTTGTTATTTTTACACAGTGTTCTGAATTATGAACAATGGTCTACAGCCAATCTTGTGTATTATTATAGAAACTTTGGTTGTGAGATTCAGATAACTATTTAATAAAAGCTAAATATTTTATATGAGAGTAAGAAAGAAAAGTATATCTTTGTGTCCACCTTTCTCTGCTAATGCCCTAGCTGCCCCCCCCCCCCCAAAAGCTTTGCTAGATCCGCCCCTGCACAGTTACCAGCTGTCAGCTACACAAAAAAGGAGCTTGGTCTTTGTCTCTCAGAAACAACTCATAACTTCCCTTCAACTCATTCATGTCACCTAAAGTGTAAACCTGTTTCTCCATCACCAGTTCAGCTCTGATGATTCAGTAAGGACATCTCCTGATTTCATCTTCATGCTCCAGCAAACATCAGCTGATACTAGAAATTAAAATCAAAAGAATTCTAACAACAGCTGATCAAGCTTAAACGTGCTGCTGTTGTTTAGCGCGATAAATAAGAGCGAACAGCCGATCATTGATCAGTTTCATGATTGACGTTTCAACACGCGAGAGAATGACAGGGGAGGCTTCGTAACGACAGAATAAATCATAATGTTTTCTCTGAATGTGGGACGATTCCGTTTTACGGCACGGCAACTCTATGAACTAACCCTAATGAATAAAATAAAGTCCAACGTCAGTAACTTAGTGCGCACACAGCTGTATATAAACTCCCGTGGCAGTACGATTGTAAAAGGTCAACGAAAATAAATTACACCTAAACTCGGTTTATATCTGACCCAAATAGAGAGCGACCGGTGCTGACACGAAGTTTCACCCGCCTCAATATAAGCCAAGCCTGGGTGCTTTTCACGGCCCAGGGTTGCTAGCAGCGCGAGCTAACTATGCTAGCGGGTGCTGACGAGCTAACTATGCTAGCGGCGCTAGCTAACTATAGCTAGCCGGCTATCAGCAACACATAAGAGAACTGCTGCTAAATAAACTACACCTAAACTCGGTTTATATCTGACCCAAATAGAGTGCAGTTCATAACTTCTTACCTGAAATTCAGTTCACCTCACGCTCCTGCCTTCGCTTTCCCTGATCCATGATTGACCACCGCGTTAGCAATCGCCGTCGCCCGGCCTCATATGTCTCGTTGGCGGCATGTCCTTTCTGTCACACACTGTTGGTAGCTGCCCTCTGTTGTAGCTCCACCACCAAACAACTCAGTTATTTTTTCCACATCCAGCTGTAACTCCGATTCTATGCGAGCATTTGCGAGACCGGGAGGTGAAACGACAGAGAGAGTCCCTCGCTATCCATTTGCAGCCAAGTCGGCAGCTAGCTAGGTAGCCGGCTAGCTGTCAGGCAGGAGCGACGTAGTCAGAGCACTGTCGCTAAATATGGGATGTCTTGATAAAACAAGCAGATATTTGAAGTTTACACACCTACATTCTCGCCTGAAAATATCTTAAAAGCTTATTTTGTGACCTAGAAACAAGAATAAAAGACATATAAAACGAAGTGGTGGCCGCCATTGTTCACTCTGTAGAGGCGTGCTATGAATTGTGGGATATTGAGTTTTCCACCAAGCATTACCGTAACTTTTGAATGATTTGCGCAACCTTAAAATTCCAATGGCTCCTGAAAGCAGCGACGCTGTGCGCACCGTTGAAATTGTCATCATTACGGTAATCCAAACAAGGGTACACAGGCTGTACCACTCCCGGCATACCACTAGAGAGAGCCAACACACCACAAATGAAGTCTGTTTATTTGGCGCCAAAAGATGAATTGGCCTAAATTTGCACTAAAATATTAATATTTAAAAAACTATAAAAGTCATGAACACCAAAAGTCATGACATAATAGTCCAGCTCCAGCCGCACAAAATGATCTAACATATGTAACCCTAATGTCAAAACTGTTCGGCAGAGGAGCGCGGGAAAATTTTCACTAAAATATTAATATTTAAAAACTATAAAATTCATAAAGACCAAAAGTCATAGCACACCATTCCAGATCCGGCCGCACAAAATGAGGTAACATATATGAAGCTTGTCTCAAAACTGCGGGCGAGATTAAGCTGCAAAATTTCAGGCGGAAACTGGAGAATAATAATAATAATAATAATAATAATAATAATAAATCCGAATAGTAATATGTGTGCCTCTTGGCATAGGCACACATAATAACTAGAAAGGGAAAATTTCAGAAGAAATTTTATGTGTGCCTATGCCGCTGGTAATCAGTGTAGTTTGCCATTCATACAGCTACAGAGAGCAAAACTCAGCAGAGCAGCCATTCAACACCATGAACTATGGTAAAAAAACAAACACCGCTCACGCCTCACAGATGACAGCTTACAGTTTTGGGTAAAGATGAAGTGACTTCGTACAGCGCCGATTTGCAGACGCTGTGCACACAGGTTCATGAGCAGAAGTCCCATTGTACCACGGCAGATCCGACAATGTTTGCATGAACACGCTTTGAAGCATTACGTTATGGACCACTTTTCACACATGGTTGGTGTACCCAAACAGCCGGCTGTAGCTTTTCAACTCACAGCCCGACACACACCCAAAAACAGCCGAGAGAGCACAGACTACGCCCGAGGGCGTGATTGCAGGTGCCGCTCAGGTGGGTCCACCTCCCTGCAGCGGCACTGCAGACCACGCCCGCCACACACATGAAACACGTAAAATAAATATTTATGCACTTTTGCATTCACTTTTTGTTTTTTGTTATTTTTACACAGTGTTCTGAATGATGAACAATGGTCTACAGCCAATCTTGTGTATTATTATACAAACTTTGGTTGTAAGATTCAGATAACTATTTAATAAAAGCTAAATATTTTATATGAGAGTAAGAAAGAAAAGTATATCTTTGTGTCCACCTTTCTCTGTTAATGCCCTACCTGGCCCCCTGGCAAAAGCTTTGCTAGATCCGCCCCTGCACAGTTACCAGCTGTCAGCTACACAAAAAAATGAGCTTGGTGTTTGTCTCTCAGAAACAGTTCATAACTTCCCTTCAACTCATTCATGTCACCTAAGGGTAAACCTGTTTCTCCATCACCTGTTCAGCTCTGATGATTCAGTAAGGATATCTGGTTTGGAACAGCCGTTTTTACAGCTGTGGCTGCAGCAAACATCAGCTGATACTAGAAATTAAAAGCAAATGAATTCTAACAACAGCTGATCAAGCTTAAACGTGCTGCTGTTGTTTAGCGATAAACAAACAAGAGAAAAAAGCCGATCATTGATCAGTTTCATGACTGAAGTTTCAACAGGCGAGAGAATGACAGGGAGGCTTCAGAACGACAGAATAAATCGTAATATTTTCTCTGAATGTGGCACGATTCCGTTTGTACGGCAACTCTACGAACTAACCATTATGAATAAAATAAAGTCCAACGTCAGTAACTTAGCGCCGCACACACAGCTGTATATAAACTCCGTCGTGCTAGCTAGCACGCAGTACGATTGTAAAAAGTCAGCACAACGAAAATAAACTACACCTAAACTCTGTTTATATCTGACCCAAATAGAGTGCAGTTCATAACTTCTTACCTGAAATTCAGTTCACCTCACGCTCCTGCCTTCGCTTTCCCTGATCCATGATTGACCACCGCGTTAGCAATCGCCTGCCCGGCCTCATATGTCTCGTTGGCGGCATGTCCTTTCTGTCACACACGGTGGGTAGCTGCCCTCTGTTGTAGCTCCACCACCAAACAACTCAGTTATTTTTTCCACATCCTGCTGTAACTCCGATTCTATGCGAGCATTTACGAGACCGGGAGGTGAAAGGAGAGAGAGTCCCTCGCTATCCATTTGCAGCCAAGTGCGGCAGCTAGCTAGGTAGCCGGCTAGCTGTCAGGCAGGACCGACGTAGTCAGAGCACTGTCGCTAAATATGGGATGTCTTGATAAAACAAGCAGATATTTGAAGTTTACACACCTACATTCTCGCCTGAAAATATCTTAAAAGCTTATTTTGTGACCTAGAAACACGAATAAAAGACATATAAAACGAAGTGGTGGCCGCCATTGTTCACTCTGTAGAGGCGTGCTATGAATTGTGGGATATTGAGTTTTCCACCAAGCATTACCGTAACTTTTGAATGATTTGCGCAACCTTAAAAATTCCAATGGCTCCTGAAAGCAGCGACGCTGTGCGCACCGTTGAAATTGTCATCATTACGGTAATCCAAATAAGGGTAGACAGGCTGTACCACTCCCGGCATACCACTAGAGAGAGCCAACACACCACAAATGAAGTCTGTTTATTTGGCGCCAAAAGATGAATTGGCCTAAATTTGCACTAAAATATTAATATTTAAAAAACTATAAAAGTCATGAACACCAAAAGTCATGACATAATAGTCCAGCTCCAGCCGCACAAAATGATCTAACATATGTAACCCTAATGTCAAAACTGTTCGGCAGAGGAGCGGGGAAAATTTTCACTAAAATATTAATATTTAAAAACTATAAAATTCACAAAGACCAAAAGTCATAGCACACCATTCCAGATCCGGCCGCACAAAATGAGGTAACATATATGAAGCTTGTCTCAAAACTGCGGGGCGAGATTCGCTGCAAAATTTCAGGCGGAAACTGGAGAATAATAATAATAATAATAATAATAATAACTAGAAAAATTTGCATTTCCTGCGAAAATGCTGTGTGGATGCCGAACGCTGAAGCTGTCTGCTGCAAAATTGTATGGCAGTAAAGAAACTGAAAAATTATGCTGAAAACAAGTGAAAAAACAGAAACTTTTGCTGAAAAGAGGTGAAAAGGCGAAGATTCTGCTTCAAAGGGGTACAGAAGTTCAAATTTGTACTGAAAAGAGGAGAGCGAAAAGGTTTCCTCTGAAATGAGCAGAAGATACTGAGATTTGTATTGATAAGAGGTGAAAGGCTGAAAATTCTGCTTAAAATAGGTGAATCAGCAGAATTTCTACTGAAAAGAGGTAAAGAAGTAGAACGTTGCACTGAAAACAGGTGAATCAGCAGAATGTCTGCTAAAAAGAGATTTCTGTTGAAAACACCTGAAAAATCTGGGATTTGTGCTGAAAAGGGGTGAAAAAAACTCACAATTCTGCTGAAACGGGTGAAGAAGAGATGTTGGGCTCTTGAGAAGAGTTAAATAAGTTGAACTGATATGTTTGGGTACAAATACAATGATTTGGCAATAATACTGCGTTTAGCACAACTCCTGAGATTTGATTGAAATACTATGATTTAGAAGAAATATTATGACTTTGTACAAATACAATATTTTGGCACAAATACTATGATTTGGTTCGAATGCTATGATTTGAAACAAATAATATGATCTGGCAGAAATACTATTATTTAGTAGAAATACTATGATTTACCAGAGTACTATGTTTCTGCAAAAAATACTATGATTTTGCAGAAATACTATGCCTTAGTAGTAATACTATAACATCACAGATATATGATGATTTTGCAGACATTCTGGTTTTACACAAATACTATAATGTGGCAGTATACTATGTTTCAGCACAAATACTATGATTTGGCACATATACTATATTCAGCAGATATACTATAACAAAACAGAAAGTCTACGACTTAGTAGTAATACTATAACATAATAGATAGACTCTCTGCAAAATCATAGTATATGTTTTTGCACAACTAGCACAATATGGCAGAAATACTATGATTTGGCACAAGTACTATGATTTAGTACAAATACTCATATTGGCAGAAATACTATGTTTCAGTACAAATATTACAATTTGGCAATAATACTGGGTTTTAGCACAACTACTGAGATTTGGGTGAAATACTATGATTTAGAAGAAAACTATGACTTCGTACAAATACAATGTTTTGGTTCAAATAATATGATTTGCAAAAAATACTATGATTTGACACAAGTACCATGATTTAGTACAAATACTCCGATTTCGCTCAAATACTATGAAATTGCAGTAATACTATGATTTTGAAGGAATACTATGATTTGGTAGAAATACTATGCCTTAGTAGTAATACTATAACATAGCAGATACACTGTGATTTTGCAGACATAGTATGTTTTTGCACAAATACTATGAAACTGCAGTAATACTATGATTTTGAAGGAATACTATGATTTGGTAGAAATACTATGCCTTAGTAGTAATACTACAACATAACAGATATACTGTGATTTTGCAGACATTCTATGTTTTTGCACAAATACTACAATTTGGCAGAAATACTATGTTTTAGCACAAATACTATGATTTGGCACATATACTGTATTCAGCAGATATAATTTAACAAAATAGAGAGTCTACGACTTAGTAGTAATACTATAACATAATAGATATACTATGATTTTGCAGACAGTCTATGTTTTTGCACAACTAGCACAATGTGGCAGAAATACTACAATTGGCACAAGTACTATGATTTAGTAGAAATACTCTTATTGGCAGAAATACTATGTTTCAGTACAAATACTATGATTTGGCAATAATACTGCGTTTAAGCACAACTACTGAGATTTGAGTGAAATACTATGACTTCGTTACAAATACTACTATGTTTTGGTTCGAATACTATGATTTGCAAAAATACTATTATTTGGCACAAGTACCATGATTTCGTACAAATACTACGAATTGGCAGAAATACTGTGACTTAGTACTAATACTTTAACATAACAGATATACTGTGATTTAGCAGACATAGTATGTTTTTGCACAGATACTACGATTTCACTCAAATACTATGAAATTGCAGTAATACTATGATTTTGAAGGAATACTTTGATTTGGTAGAAATACTATGCCTTAGTAGTAATACTATAACATAACAGATATACTGTGATTTTGCAGACATAGTATGTTTTGCACAAACACTACAATTTGGCAAGAAATACTATGTTTGGGCACAAATACTATGATTTGCTATAAATACTATGATTTGGCACATATACTATAATCAGCAGATATACTATAACATAACAGAAATTCTACGACTTAGTAGTAATACTATAACATAACAGAAATTTTAATTGGGCAGAAATAACATGATTTGGCACAAATACCATGATTTGGCAAAAAAATACCATGATTTGGCGCAAATACAATGACATGGCAGAAATACTATGATTGGGTACAAATACTATGATTTGGCACAAATACTATGATTTAGCAGAAATAGTATGTTTTAACATAAATAATATCTTTTGACAGAAATTTCTGCTAAAGGTACTATTTCTGCTTTTTAGCAGAAATACTGTAATTTTGCATAAATACTATGATTTGGGATAAATACTAAGATTTCCCAGAATTACTATGATTGAGCAGAAGTACTAAGATGTAGTAGAAGTACTTTGATTTAGGAGAAATACTATTATGGAGGAGCAATACTTTAACATGGGAGAAATACTGATACACACACACATACACAGGCGCAATGGGAACAGTGGCTGTTAAGAGTCTGGGCTTGGTATATCTAGGTCAGCTAAATTAGCTGCACCTGCTCTAATCAGCACTTACACACACAGACACAGAGAGAGCTCTGAGTTTTCTTTAGTGTATTTCTCACATTCAGGATTCCCCTCGAACAAATGGCCATAATTTCCTAAACGTAGGGGCTAGAACGCTCATTCTGACACCGTTTTGTTCAGAAGAGATGGGAAATCTCCAGGTCTTCATAATTCAGAGATAAAATATAAATTATTAAAGCTATATGACTTGTAATACACTGTAACTGAGTAGAGGCGAAGCAAAACTGCCCTGACTTGACCTCAAACAACGTTTTGTAACTCTAAATCTATATGGAGCATCAAAATCATTCTTTCACCGTAAGAAACAGCAGGCTTTGGTGAACAGTCATGGAAATTTTCAGGTCTCTGTTGAAATCAATCAAAAGATATGACGAGAGAAAAAAAGTGCCTCATTTCCAGAGTTTGAAATCTGAAGAAATCTGAGCGAGGGAAAAATTTCCTACCCTCAAACAAGTGTAATTCATGGCCAAACGGTAATAGGTGAGGAAAAAATTCTTGAATTGTGAGCATCAGCGATGTCTGAAGATATATTGGCACAAGCGTCATGTCTCAACTTTGTTTCGTTAAGGAGATATGACGATTTGAAAATGCCTCTCATTAGAGAATTCCAGCGCTGATTTTGAAGAAACTCTCCATTGAGTTTCTATGGAGAGTTTTCAGACTTTATGTTACTCTGAGGAGATTTGCAAAAAATCTATAAGTCCCACAACAATGATAGTGACATTTTCTGAAAGCCAGCAAAAATACCTACGTTTTGATGTATAATTTGTGTGAGTTGAGTGGAAATTGAGCGAGTAGCAAGAAGTTGTTCAGACATGAAGAGAAAATTCAGAATAGACGAGTGTACACTCTGAGTTAATTGCATAGCAACCATAACAACGCATGTATTTTCTGAAAAATCACAATTTTGCAACTGAAAACTTAAAGAGGTATAAGATTAAAACGGTAGAAGATCTGAAAAAGCTGAATCAGACAGGAATAGCCCAATAGTCTGAGAACATTTTAAAGTTTGAATGGAGTTTCTAGGTGAAAGTATGACAAAGTAGTTAAGTTTCAAAAACAAGCAAGTTTTAGCAGAATTGTGGAAGTTTTCCATTCATTTCAATGGGACAAATTAAAGGAAAAAAGTGTAATATTTTAAAAAGTATAACAGTAATAAACACCAAAAGTCATAGCAGTCGTTAGCAGAAAGAGCAGAACAGTTTAGAGTTTGAAAGGAGAAAATCGGCTGAAAACTGAAGCAGTAATTAATCGGCGAAATACGGAGCAACTAGAAGAATAAAGTAGAAAGATAAAGAATAAAGAGAAACAGGAACTCAATAGTGTGGAAGCCCTTTGAGGGCATCCACACAATAATAATAAATCCGAGGAATAGTAATATGTGTGCCTCTTGGCATAGGCACACATAATAATAAATCCGACGAATAGTAATATGTGTGCCTCTTGGCATAGGCACACATAATAATAAATCCGAGGAATAGTAATATGTGTGCCTCTTGGCATAGGCACACATAATAAGAATAATAAATCCGACGAATAGTAATATGTGTGCCTCTTGGCATAGGCACACATAATAAATCCGACGAATAGTAATATGTGTGCCTCTTGGCATAGGCACACATAATGAAGCATAGTGTTGCTGCTTTATCGCACCTGTTTGAGTTTATAAAAGCAAATTGTTTACCGACTTTTATTCTGAAATAACCTGGAACAACACTCTGTTTTTGCAACAGTTTTGTTTTAAAGGAGATGGCAATGCGTTAATTGGCCTTAAACAATCAAGACATCACAGTCAGGTTGATGTGTGTGACTGTATTACTAATACAGTCACACACATCAGTCATTATCAATGAAGAAGGCGGAACATGAAGTTAGCATTCAAGTAGTTTGCAGTATTTTGAACTACTGTTTCATAGACCAGTGGTGAAGGCAATGTATTTTTATAGTTTAATTAGCACATTTATTAAAATCAAAAGTACATTTTAATGTCAACATAGAATAAAAACTCAGCTATATAAAAAAAGAGTTTTCACAGGACCCAAGTTCTGTGAAAAATGTATTCCAAAGTCACTGCTTTAGGAATTAAAAGGGAAAGTAGCAGCCAGGTGCTGAATGATAATTAAATAGACTTGATTCATGTATCCTCAGCAAGCGTGACCACCTTTATAAAAACAGACTTTCTTGCTGGTCTGGTGCATTCAGGCATGTGTTATGAATGCAATGCCAGATTTTCCCCAGGAGTGGACATCCTAGAAAATTTACCCCGAGTTCAGATCAAGCAATGCTTAGAAAAAATACATGAAAAAGAAAGGGGGGAAAACAGCTAAATCTCAGACTGTACAGGCTTTAGTTACCATGATAAATGTCCAAGGTTATGACAGTGCAATCAGAAAAACACTGAATAAGTATGGCTTGCATGGAAGTGTTGTAAGAAGAAAGCCTCATCTTTTGAAAAAGAACATGGCAGCACAGCTTACATTTCTCTAAAGTTGCATCTGAAGAAACAGCAACCAAATCTGGGACAATGTTGTTTGGATGGATGAATCCAAAGTGATTTGCTCATAGTTTGGTCATAATGCACAGCTCCACACTTGGAGCACATTAATTTAAACACATCATAGCAACTCCCAAGCATGGTGGTGGAGGGGTGATCATTTGGTTTGCTTTGCTGTCACAGGGTTTGGGCATCTTCTTATTTAGTTGACTATGAATTCTATGTATACGAAAGTGTCCATGAATGTGAGGCCTGTCTCACAGCTAAAGATTGGCCCAAACTGGGTCGAGCAACGGGACAATGATCCCCCAAAAAACAGCTTATCTCAAACAGAATAGCTGAAAAATAATCATGGTGTCACAATGGCCCAGTCAAAGGCCATACCTCAACCTAACTGAGGTGTTGCAGGGCCTTAAAAAGGCTGTGCATAAACAAATGCCCCCAGCCTACAATGTACTGAAAAATACTCAAAATTCCTCAACAACAGTGTGAAAGATGAAGTCAGACAGCAAACAATTACTTCAAGTTATTGCTCAAGTTACTGAGTCATGGAATGTAATTAGTTTGTCACAGTACTCTATTCAGTCACGTGAGAAACTCCAGGTCCTTAAACACATCCATCTATCCATCTATAGCTTCTCAGCTCCCTCTGAGCAGAAGAATGCAGAGCACTACATCAGCTCAAGATTATGATCTATATTAACTGTATGCTTAAGGTTATGTATGATCAGTGTTCATTTGTAATTTTATTTGCCGTTTTGCAGCCTTTGTTACTTACCAGGATTTCATCCTTTCGTGTTAGCCCTTAGATCACAAACTATCTGAACTAAGTGACACAAAAAAAACAACAACCGAGGAATGAAAATGAATACTGTTTTTGACTTGGGAAGAAGAAAAAAATACGATATGTAGGAAATATGCTGCCTGCTGTTGCACATTGTTTATATCTTAAAGTTATGCTGCTAAAATTATACATGACTAGACATTAATAACTAGAAAACTATGAAGGCATTCCTGAATGTTTATGAATATTGAAGCGTCCCAATTCATTTTACCTCGTGTAATCAGATTCGACCCATGCAACAGGTTGTGGTATTATTTTGAAAAGTCACACAGGAAGCAAAGTACTATTTGATCACTGACAGCTTAGAACTAAATGACTTGTGAGAGACGAGTGGGAGAGTTTCCAGTACACGGTATGGAAGCGGCTGTGGCAGCAGTGGCGAATGCTTCCCATCCTTCCACGTCCCTCTTTCAAATACCGGCACACCGCTGCCAATGAGTCCCGCTACCGTTACACGCTGCTCCTTCATATCTCCGCCTAGAACTCCTATTCTGACCTGGACTACACTGTCAGTGTTACATCACTTTTAACAGCAATTCGCAAAATCACGTCGTCACTACAAGCTACAGAGTAACACTTACCCTCAAGTTCTGAATGACGGGCGGTCGATTCGACTTTGATGATGGGGGGACCTACTGCGGAGGATGGGAGGATGGCAAAGCCCACGGCCACGGTGTGTGCACCGGACCCAAGGGCCAGGGCGAGTACTCTGGCTCCTGGTCGAACGGTTTCGAGGTAGTTGGCGTCTACACCTGGCCCAGTGGGAACACGTATCAGGGTTACTGGGCGCAGGGGAAGAGACACGGGCTCGGAATTGAAACCAAAGGGAGGTGGATTTACCGAGGAGAGTGGACTCACGGGTTAAAGGGCCGTTACGGAGTCAGGCAAAGCGTAAACACGCCGGCCAGGTACGAGGGTACCTGGAGTAACGGCCTGCAGGACGGGTATGGCGTGGAGACGTATGGTGATGGAGGTAAGATACAACAGTGCACAGGTGTTGATTGTTCTTCATCCAATCTCCCGGAATAACGCAAACACCCAGCCTGTTTCTGTCATGTTGAACTTTTACTGAGCGAAATTCTTAATTAGATTAAAATTTGAAGCAAGACAACGACTTGCAGTTCATGGCTGATTAACAGACTACCACTGAACAAATATGAGGAAGCACCATTTTTTTTCTTCTGTACAGTAGTTTATCTTACTAATTCGTTATCATAGTGTGTGTGTGTGTGTGTGTGTGTGTGTGTGAGAGAGAGAGAGAGAGAGAGAGAGAGAGAGAGAGAGAGAGAGTGATGTGATGTGACGTGACGTGACAGCACACTCTGGAAATCTCCACCTGGCCTGATCAAAGATACACCAACCAGCCCTCACGTCAAACATAACAAAAACAACTAAAATGCAATATATTTAATGTTTATGTGGCCATAATGTCCTCTGTGATAGAACTACTCAGCTGCATGTAAAACAGAAATGGCTCATGTTTCCCTGAGCCCATCATGGATGTTTTGTGACTGCTCTGAAATGGATTTTAAATGGTGGCAGTTGTTGAATTCTAACCCAAATCAAAGAGTGAATAAAGGATTGCAAGGGGACATCGGGTCACACATAATGTTTTTGCCACCATCAACTAAAATGCTTCTGCTTCCTAGTGATGTTTCTTCGTTGGCTAACCGACCAGTCTAAAACTAAGGAACACTCAGTGAGTTGAATTTGAAAACCGTTTAATGGAATATGTCAAAAACTAATAACAAAGCAGTTTTAAATCATTGCACGTTCTTCAATAATGAATCATGCCGGTTAACTATGTGGCACGTTGCACCGTGCCTTATCAACGTTACATGTTATACTCCAGACAATGAAGAAGAAAAACACTTAAAACAAACGAATGTTAAATATGAAAACATGTTACTACAAAAGATGTTCATGTATTACTCAAATATGACAAATTAACATCTGAAAAACTCATAAATTGTGACTTAAAAGTGTGCCATGAATTATGAAAGAAGGACGCTGTTTGAAAATTCATGACAAAAACTTTGATAAAAATCAAAAATAACAAAGCAATAAATCATCCAGCCATTTTCTTCTGCTTATCTGAAGAAAATGATCCCTCTATACCCCATTTTCTCATTTGATGTTTTTGTTTTTTTACTTTCATGTCTATTTACATTGTAGATTCTCACTGAAGTCATCAAAACTGTGAATGAACACACATAAATGTATGTAGTGAACAAAACATCTGCCAACCCAAGGTCAGGTGACTGTGGAGGTGCAGCACTCCATCACTCTGCTTCTTGGTCCTCACACAGCCTGGAGGTGTGTTTGGGGTCATTGTGCTGTTGAAAAATACATGATGGGATGGCATGTTGCTGCAGGATGCTGTGGTAGCCATGCTGGGTCAGTGTGCCTTCTATTTTGAATAAATCCCCAACAGCAGAGCCCCCCCACACCATCACACCTCCTCCTCCATGCTTCACAGTGGGAACCATCCATGTACAGACCATCGTTCACCTTTTCTGCATCGGACGGCGGGTGGAACCAAAGATCTCAAACTTGGACTCATCACACCAAAGCACAGATGGTCTAATGTCCACTCCTTGTGTTTCTTGGCCCAAACAAATCTCTTCTGCTTGTTGCTTTTCCTTAGTCGTGCTTTCTCAGCAGCTATTTGACCATAAAGGCCTGATTCACACAGTCTCCTCTGAACATGTAGAGATGTGTCTGCTACTGGAGCTCTGTGGCGCATCTATCTGGGCTCTGATCTGAGCTGCTGCTAACTTGTGATTTCTGAGGCTGGTGACTCGGATGAATGTATCCTCAGCAGCAGAGGGGATTCCTGGTCTTCCTTTCCTGGGGCGTCCTCATGTGAGACAGTTTCCTCGTAGTGCTTAATGGTTCTTGCGACTGCGCTTGGGGACACATTCAAAGTTTAACAGTTGTCAAATAGGACTGTCAGCTGTGCACCAACCTGACTGCTGCACAACACAAATGGTGGTCTCAACCCCACAAATGACCCCTGACAGGCACACCTGTGAGGTGAAACCATGTCAGGTGACTACATCATGAAGCTCACTGAGAGAAGGCCGAGGGTCTGCAGCAAAGGGCGGCTACTGTCAGGAATCTAAAATATAAAACATATTTAGAGTTATTTATCTTTTCTTTTTTTTTTGCTACATAATTCCAGATATGTTGCTTGATATATTTGATGTCATCAGTATATATCTACATATGTACATGTATCGTGTATATATAATGTATATGTGTGTGTGATCATCACAGCTGCACAGAAAGATAAAATTGATTAAGTGCTTGGTGCAGTCTTGCTTTTGCTGTTTAATGCTAATGCTCTACGTTAAAACTGATCAATTAAAAAGCTTGGTGTTTGTGCCCACCTCTGACACCATCATGCCACAAAATGAGAGCTGGAAATCCATTTATGTTGTTGCTTGATTTACATATGCAACTGAAATCAAATCAGTACAATTTGTCAGCTTAATTTGTGCTTTTTATAGGGCACTTTCATATTTCAAGAAGGCCTCCTGCTTCTAGATTATGATAGCTTTTCTGTAAAGAGGATGTAGGCGATATTATGAAAGGAAGGCAGTCAAAGACTGGCTGAATAGACCTAAATGACACAAATCATAACAGTTTTACAGTTATGTATACAGTTATTCATAGATCTTACAGAAACCTTTTTTTCTCCAGTCTAGTCTGGTGTTTTCAGTCTGACTCTGAAGGCTTATGCCTCATTGCAAAGTAGCTGCTTGGAGTTATGTTTGGCCATCCAACAGACTTCTCAGTGTCTCAAGTTACTTCAGTCTTTTAAAATAGAACATCCTGACATTCTACAGCTGAAAGTACCAGTGCCACAGCTCTCAGGCTACAAAGCTAACTGTTTTTTCATGTAATGTCAGACACTGGTCGTAGTTTTAGAATCACAAAAACTCCCAGCTGTCAAAATCTTTTCTTAGACTCAAACATGTTAAGAGACACATACAGTTATTTGTCTCCAGTTGTGCTTATTATTCATTTTTTGACTTCAAGGCAACCTCCAAAGATTGCACAGGTGCACAGAGTGTAGGATTTGGAAACTGAGCAGAGGATTGAAAATCAGCATGTACTGGAACTCACAGACAGTTAGTACATGCAGCACAATAGCACACTATACTTGGTAAATGCAGGGCAGCACAGTGGGTAACTTTTTTTCTTTATTGTCATTGTAAAGAAATCTAAAATGGATTTGGGTTGCACTTAACAATGAATATAAAAATAAGTTGTAATATTATAATTTTTTTTTTTTTTTTATTCACGCACATACAACATGGAAAAAAACACAAGACCACCAAAATACATATTGTGATTTATTCCTGTAATACTGCATGTTTAGTATATGAGGTGTGCTTTCAGTTCACTGTTCAGGATGGTAGTGACTTTAAGGTAAAGCCTGTCGGTGAATCGTCTGGTGCATGTTCTAATCGATGTTTTCCTGAAGTTAACAGATTTTTTTTTTCTGACAGCGGGGGTTGAAGATGTGTTCCAGGACAGGTAGCTGTTGGTTTGTGTGTCTTTTTGTGTGCTGCAGAGCTGCTCCCTTACCATAACAGAATGGCATAAGTGCGGACACCTCAGTGGAGTTCTGGTAGAAAGATGCCAAGAGATGCTGCTAGAGGTTTACTTCTTAAGGCAGTCCAATGGGGGCATTATGGTCGCTGTGTCATGGGTGTGTCGCAGCGATTTTGACCTCACATGTATCGCGCACAATCTTTGTGGTGCATGGGCGGATCGTGCTCCGCTCGATTTCTGTAAGCCGGTTCTTTGTGCTGCAACATCGCAGTGAGGCTGAAGACACGACTGTACCATCTTGTCAGTTTTTACCACCATTCATTTTCTTTCCAAGCTCCTCAGACCACCACGACCTGGGTGACTGGGACCCTACACAAACAGTCAGTTTAGTTATTTGTTGCAAAGTGTGTAGTTTTGTTTTATTAGATTTTTAATTGACTTGGACATTTTGTTTGTGCTTCATCTTTTTTTTCTGGAGAAGACTTTTCCAAGAATGCAGATTGGTGGGGTTTTTTTTCTTTTTGGTTCAGTTTTTTCTGTTTTGCCACCGTCATTCAAAGCAAAGGTGGACTGAACAAACAAAGTGGAATCGACTGGCAACAACACCAACTCAGCCATAAGGTGTTAGGCCACATGAAAGCTGTTCTACCTGCAAAGGGTGGGCCAACACTGTTAAATCGTCTGGATTAAGAATGGGTTGTCGCTCAGGTTCATATGTGTATGAAGGCCAACAAGGAAATACGTCTGCAGAATATAGTGTAGATTAGGGAATTTTAATTGATGTCCAATACTGATAAATTGTTGTGTTCTAAATGTTATGCAGCCATCTGCCCTCAGATGGAGCACCGTTGTTTAAAATCATCATAAATCTGCTAATTTAGAAATGATCTTTCAACACTATTAGAATGAAAGAGCAAGTCAGCTTTCTCCCAAGGGTGGATGGGCTCTCCCTCAGCGCCACAGTGAGGAGTTCAGTCATTCAGGAGAGGTTCAGAGTGGAGCCTGTACTCCTCCACACCCAAGCGAGCCAGCTAAGGCTGTCGCCTCGTGGGCACGGTGTTTTCGCCAGCATGCCAGTTGGACCCAGAACACACTGGAGAGATTGCATCAATCGGCTGACCTGGAAAAGGCTCAGGACTTCCTGGGATAAGCTGAAGAAGGTGGCTGATGAGAGGGAGGTCTGAATTTCCCTCCTTCGGCTGCTTCCCAGCAGCCTGACTTCAGATAAGTGGAAGAAAATGGCTGAATGATTTATTGATTTGTTTTTTCAGATTTGAACTTTTACTGAAGTGGTTTTAATGAATTTCCGTGCATCATTCATAAAGCATGGCACAATAGGCAGAGCTTTTCAGTTGCTGTTCATTTTTTTGGATGTTGATTTGTCTTATTTTAGTGATACGTGAACGTTTTTCTTCTTGTTTGTCTGGAGTATAACCTGTAATATTGATGATGCGTGATGCTGCACAGTTAAGTGACTGAAAAATGTGATTAATTGTTTCAAATCCCTTACAGTTTTTGACATTGTCCACTAAACGGTTCTCAGATTTAACTTGATGTCTGAGTGTTTCCTTTATTTTCTTTTTTCTTTTTTTTTGCGCCTGTCCCATTTGGCTCTTTTGCCATCAGAATTATTGTCTAAAGGCAAAGAAAGATGCCCAACGGATTTACTTTACCAAATGGACCATCCCAGCTTTTGCCGTAATGGTCTATTTGATTCGCCTTTTATTGTTTATTTTATTTTATTTTCACTTGCTAAATACGGGACAGACTTGACTGGGGAAAAGAAAGGGGAGAAAGAAAGAGGGAAAGAAAAACAGCGGGAAAGAGGGACGAGGATAAAGGGCAAAAAACAAAAATCAACAAAATAAGCAGACAAAAAATACATATATCAATCACCTGGATCACCTGTTGAGAAAGAAAAAAGACAAAACAAGCAGAAAAAAAAGAGCAACATAATAAACAACATCACGATGATCTATGTGAAGATAACAGTAAATACTAAATATTAAATATTATTGTGCAGCACGTAAGATCGACAGCGCACAGTGTGCTTTGAGGTAGGAGCCAAAAAGGGTGTAGTTTGTGTGTGTGAGCACCCGTGTGTACACCTGTGAGGATGAACGCGCTTGTATTTAAAAGGTTCCTTCATGTAATGATCTGCTAGAGGGTGTGGGGGGCCACTGCCCCGTCCTCCAGGGCATGAAGCAGGTATGGAGGAGATCAAGACTCCAGACATCCAGAGGCCCCCAGAACACAAGAGACCAAGGAAGACCAACAGAGGGGCAGCCGCGCCACTGTCCCAGAAAGAGCTGAGGAGAGCCCCAGATGAGGCGTCACTCAGCAGCCACGGAGCAGAAGCCAGGGGGGGTTGCAGTGACGTGCCCGTGAGCTCTGCCGGCAGCCAGCTGTGCCAGAGTGACCGAGTCCCAGGCCGAGAGGCCGAGGGCACCCCACCCCCGAAGTGGCCCGAGCGAGCCCCAGGCTCCAGGCACCCGACAAGCAGCCACCAGGAGTGAGCCGGTGTGTACCTGGACGCCCATCCCTGGACACAAAGAACCACCAACGCACTGATGTCTGAGGGCATCTGCCACTGGCAGGGGGAGTGGTGGGGGGAGATAGGCCTCCATACCTTGGAGGGCCTGAGATGTCCCCAGAGAGGTGGCGTCTGATACCCAACCTGACATATAGACACAGACATACAGGCACACACAGATACAAACATCCATTCCCACCCTCATGCTCTCATATGCAATTACTCAGCACTCACCCAACGTGGAGACAGACATAAAGAGATGCTGTACACACAATCACACTCCCCAAGGGTACTCTAAGAACCAGGTCTAGGTACCCTTGCCCCTGGAGGGGGAAACTGCACCCAGACCCAGGTGGTGTTACTCTTTTCCCTGCGGTGGGGAGAAGCAGACCGCCCTGACTCAGCAGCAGCAGGGAGGCCCCACATTCCAGACCCCTACTGGACGGCCAACTTCTCCTCCCAGCCCCCCCGCTCCAACAGGCAACAGAGAACGGGGGTGTGTGGAGACTCCAAACCTCCCTCCACCCGCTCATATGTAGTGTTGATGCATGTGTGTTCTAAGGTGCATTTAAAACCCAGGAGGGCATGGAGCTACCTGCCAGAGAGCAGCAGGTAAGCGCATAGCCCCTCCTGATAGCCCTCAATGTCTACGTGTATTTAAAATTGAGAGGTGGGCAATGATGCGAGGGGTGAGGTGTACACCCTGATGGTCTTTTGGAGTCCGTGTTGCGTGCCCACCCCCAAGGTCCTATATGTATGTGTTATGAGACTGTGAGTAATGTGAATGTCTAAGTTGTGAGATAAAATTGAGGCACAAGCAGCCAGAAGGGGACGGGGGGGGGGGGGATGCCTCCCCTGCACCCTGGTGACACACCCTTACCCCAAGGCCCTCCATGTGTGGGTGATTGTGGTGGAGTGGGAAGAGGGAGGCAGCTGGAGATGGGGAGGAAAGGAAGGGAAGGGCAAGTGACCCCTCCCTGGGGCCAGCTCCCCCGCTGACCCCAGTAGGCACCCCCATACTCTGCAACCCACCAGGGAAAGGGGGTCCAGGCCCATCCGGACCAGGGCCCAGTTCAGCAGCGCCGCCCGGCCCCACAGAGCCCGGGACAGCCCACCCGACCCCACCACAGAGAAAACTGCACCCACCCCGTCATCCACTCATCTTCCAGACTACACAAGACAATAGACACCCAGGCTGAGATCTTCCTCCACCTTCCTCCACCTCTCCTTTATCTCCCCCTCCTGCAGAGTGAGTTCCTTCTCAGCTAGTCTCATTTTCTGTCCTCGTTCAGTCAACTAAGAAATTCTTTTCCAGGAACATCTCCAGTTTATATACTGTTAATACTCACACCCACACGCCAGAAATCTCCATCAGCATTTGCCCCAGTGATTCTGAACATGAAATAAAGCTTAACATAGAGATACACAAATTTCTAATTGACTGCTACATCCATAAAACCATCCATGTCAAATATTTTTGTTATTTCCCAGAAATTGGGATATTTTTATTTCAGAGTAGAAAGAGACCTACAATACAAATGTGTGTTTGAATAAAAACTCAACAACATTGAGCCCAGCACCCAGTTTTAAACATCGCTAACACAACAGCTGCACTGATGATGACGATAGCACAGTTTAATGTGGAGCTGCGAAGGGCAACGAGGCAGAGCCGTTACTGACATGGTGAGCTCAAGTTCAGTAAAAAAAACAACAACAAAAAACCACGTTTCTAGTGGCCAAAACAGCAGTGCTGTTTTTGTAATCACCAGTAAAACCATTAAAAGCTGGTGGGCATCTTTCATGAAAGCAAACATCAACAAACTCGGACATGAAGACTCCGACTTTGTAGCTGCTCCATCCACCACCGTTTGTTTTACACAGCGAAAAATCTGCAGTAAATCTCCTGGAGTTGTATTAAAATATTCAGATGAACTGTATACTTAGTCTGATACCCGAGTGGGTAAATTATACAGCTTGCTGAAGGCTGACAGCAGCCGTCCTATTTTACATGAAAGTAAAAGCAGCAAACCAGGGTGAGTCTAAAGGGGGGCATGGGGTGTACTAGACCAACTGCAAACTTTTGTATCATTTTACAGATTGAAAGTGAAACAATATCAAATATCGCATTAATTGAATTGCATTAATATTTCAAAATATAAAAATAAAAGACTTTTCACAAGCCAATAAAAATATCCATGGCCCAGTAAAACTCTGACCTGACTGTTGTTAGGTAGGACACTGAATCATTAATATCAAATAATGTGTACACTATCATAATAACTTGCCTCCGTTAACATCAGAAAGCCTTCCAAGAAAAAAGAGTAAAGATAGATTTTTGATGCCCTGTGCACGGCACATAAATACAATCACTGCGTTTTGTTGGGTTTTTCTAACGGATTTTGTGTGCAGTTGAACTTGATTTAACTGCATACAACTTTTACTTGATTGAGCCATGGATTAATCAATGGATTACTTGATTACTAAAGATGACAGTAGTTGTGGTTATAAATAGACAGTCTTGTTGTTAAGTGATGACTTCTCAACTCTGTTTTCAGGTCCAAGCCTCTGCTGTGCTAACAGAGGCTGTTCTCTTTTTAATGTGTTGTGATGCTTTGTGTCTTCTGGTTTTAACTTTTATTGAGATCAAATGAACCCTCTTCTTACATCTTCCCTGTGCTAATGTGATTATATTAGCATAACCACAGCTCTGTAGCTAGCCATCAGCCACCATCATTACAGTCCATCAGCTAGCTTAACTTTATTAACTGTCTAGTCAGTGTGTGTATGATGCCTATTTTCACGTTGCATTTTCAGTCATATTCGACCCTCCTCATCACTTTCTAAGTCACAGTAGAGCTGTATGATGCCTATTCACTGACAACCTGTGAGTCACGTGTAGTTACCCAGTGAGAGTGCATTTTCAGTCATATTTGACCCTCCTCATCACATCTTATTGTATTTTTTTTAAAACCAGTTCTTCAAAATGGACTTCAGAAGCCAATGGATGACATCACAATAGCTCACTAGCTACGGCCATCTTTTATCTATGGTGACATTTGATTCTACCAAGCAAACTTGTAAATAATCTACTTAAACATGGAGTCTGCCTCATAGTGTTTTACACTTCACACTTGTCCTGGATATGTCATGCTTCAGCACATCTGTTGAACACTTTTGGATGTAGCTATAATCACTGATACATTTACACAATTATATGATAACGACTTTGTAGATGGGCAGCCTGTTTATGGCACCTGAATGTTGTACAGTCTCCTAACATATCTAGCATTTCTGTTGGCTGGGAATGTCACCCAAGTTCTCAATAAAATAAAATAATATTTTTACTTTACCTCTGCAGTGACTCTCTGTTTTTTGTTTGTTTGTTTTTTTATTTATCTGAGCATCCTACGCTGTCATAAAGTAATTGTCTAAAGTCTTGACAGGTCATGCTGTAATGATGCATGGAGTAAAGAGTCTTTTGTAGGTTGATTAAAATGACTTTCCTTGACTTTCTAAATTAAAGTAGTCTCTGCTTATTTTTTATGCTTTACTCACAGTCTGTCGTCTCTCTCTGTGTCTCTCTGCTGTTGCTGTAGGCACGTATCAGGGTCAGTGGAGTGGTGGCATGCGTCATGGCTATGGAGTACGTCAAAGTGTTCCCTATGGCATGGCTTCTGTCATCCGCTCACCTCTACGAACTTCACTGTCTTCACTCCGCAGTGAGCAGAGTAATGGTACAGTACTGCGTGACAGCCTATCCGATAGCCCTGCTGGCACACGTGGTGGTTTTGTGCTCAACTTCCAATCAGATGGAGAAGGTTCAGAGAAGAGAAAGGGTCTTTTTCGCCGTGGCTCCTTTTTTGGTAGCCTTCAGCGACTACGCAAATCTGATTCACGCTCATCAATTTCTAGTAAGCGCAGTTCAGCACACAGTGACACTACTATGAGCCGCATCAGTTCAAGTGACGCCAACTCTACCATTAGCTTTGGGGATGGAGACCCCGGCGATGACTACCTGCCTCTTGAGGACAGTGTGGATGCTACCACCACCGAGTCGTATGTGGGCGAGTGGAAAAATGACAAACGCAGTGGCTTTGGTATCTCTGAGCGGTCTAATGGCATGAAATATGAAGGCGAGTGGTTGAACAATAAGCGACATGGCTATGGCTGCACCATCTTTCCTAATGGGACGAAGGAAGAAGGGAAGTACAAGAACAATGTGCTGATCCGGGGTATCAGGAAGCAGCTGTTCCCACTGAAGAATACCAAGACCAAACAAAAAGTGGATCGTGCCATTGAAGGAGCAGTGAGAGCAGCAGCCATCGCCAGAACCAAAGTTGAGATTGCCATCTCCAGGTAAAATATCCTGAGAACCCAAGAAAGTTACAACTACTTTTACCCCCTTTGTTCTTATCTTATTGGAAGTATATTAGGGAGTAGATACTGTACAAAATTTTATCCATATTTTAGCTATACTATTGTCAGAGCATTATACTGCTCATCATTAAATACTATTAGGAAAACTCTTAATACTACTCTGTATATTTTGGTTTGAAACAAAGATATTTTTATTGCTCATTTTGACACACTGGCTTACAAATGTAATTGAAACTTCATAGTAAGCATATGGTACTTAGTAAGTGGAATGAAAAAATATTTGCTCGCCTGTTAATTTGGGATTTTCTTTCATTTTTGTCACACATGTTTCAGATCATCAAATAAATTTTAATATTGGACAAAGATAACCCAAGTAAATACAAAATGTAGTTTGTCAATGTTCATTTAGTTTATTAAAAGAAAAGCTATCCAACCCTTCCTCGCCCTATGTGAAAAAGTAACTGTTAAATCCCCAAAACCTTTGGAAAAATATTCTGTGGACTGACAAACTTTTTTAAAGGGTTGAGTCTGGTTACATCTGGCATAAAACTAACACACCATTTCAAGCCTGTTTTTCAACAGTTTTAACTGCACATCCCCCTTCTCAAATATCATCGGCACCCCCAAATGCCCTCCTCCCGCTGCCTCACTGATCTGGCCTCCTGTGACACCTGCACGTTCACCCTGTACTCCTAACCAACCCCTGAAATCCCCTACCGGTCAAGCCAACACCAGCATCACTTCCACCTCAATCTCCTCTGCCGGCACGCTTCTCCGCTCCTAAGACCCAGACTAAACACATCTCGCTGCACTCCCTCACTTACGCCATATTTGCACACCTGGGCACCTATAATACCTGTAGTATCCCACAAACATTTATTTCAGTACTTGTTCTTCTATATATTTATATTTTTATCTATCTATTTATAGATCTTTTTCTACACTTCTTCTTATATGATTACTTTGTTGTCCATTGTATGTGTCCTGCTATGACAAACTCAGTTTCCTTTTGGGATTAATACGTGAATAATGTGTTCAACCACTGCACTATGAAACATTTCATTTTGCTACTACCAGTGAACTAAATTAGTAAACTGTGGGTTGTCTTTGTCCTTCATGCTTGGGTTTTCTACCAGAGGCCTGGGATTTTGCAGGTCTTGCGTTCTACTGGACAGAGATTTTAGATGCCATACCTAGAATCTACTGGAGCCACTCACTCAATTTTGGGGACAGTGACCCAAGTATTCTGATTACTACAGGGACAACAGTTGCCTTCAGCTTCCACATATTTTCTATCTCCTCTCTCAACCCTTGGTATTTCTCAGGTATCTTGTTCCTATCTCCTGATGTTGCCATTTGCTACATCTTATCACTACAGCCTTCCTCCTCTGCTTGGACCCAACGACTATGTCTGGCTGGTTAGCCTTGGCCTTGGCACTTCAGGCCATACTCGGCAAAGATGTTCCTGTATACTATGCCATCCACTTCATTATAGCGTTCCATGTATGACCTGCCAACTAGTATCTATGATCTTTGCTGTTCCTGCTCCTTTTCTCTCTTGGGTTTCTGCTGCCTGAGGTATCACCAAGCACATGATCATTCGTGGTCATCTTTCTGATGTACTGATGGATTTTTGTTGTTGTTGTTACATCCTGGATAGTAGTTCTACACTCACTAGTCGTTGGCCTGGATTTGGCGTGAAACCCTCCATACATGGTAAAGGCTTTTCTTTTTTTAATATCAGTGGTTTCTATCTCCTCCCGTGGCTTATTATTCCAGCAGGGTATCTGGCAGGGCATAGGTGTTGATTACCTGGAGATTGCTCTTCCCATTCAGCAGACTCCTCAGGATTTGCCTTGCTCTTTGGTGAAGGCAGCTTCTCTAGTGGCCTTTTCATTGTTCAGTTCACCTCTTGGATTCCCATGTAATTCTAGCTATCCTCAATATCTGCAACATTGCATTCTGATAGTGCAGTCTGCTCAGTTCTGACAACTTTCCATCTCTTTGTTGTTCAGGCCTACGTAGAACAGCAGTGGGGACAGGGCATCTCCTAGGTAAATTCTGCAATTGATGGAGACTTGGCCTGGGCCTCTGGGGTTATTTGCCACATCCTAATTGAATTGAATTGAAGGCTCTTAGTGTCCTGTTGATCATGTACAGTTTTAGGCATTCCAAGATCTATTTATAAGCCACTGAGTCATAGGTTTTCTTGTAGTTAATCCAGGTATTGAACAGGTTAGTCAGTCTGGTCTTGCCGTCTTGAGTAGCTGCTCTGTGTAGGACTAACTGGTTGCCCTCCAATGCCTCCGTCGAAGTGTGAACATGTGTGAATGTTGGATAGAAAGGTTAAAATTAAACTTTAGCGTGAAAGAAGTGCTTGTATGAATGGGTGCAAATACCTTAATAAGTTGGATAAAGTGCTTTGAGTGCTCAGCCCTATATAATAACCAGTTCATTTATCATTAGCTGGTGTTTTATGCCTGTGGTGTTTCTGTCAATACTTTCTGGGCCCCACTCATGTATTGTGACTGTTTATCTTACCTGCTATGATGCCTGGCAGAAGCTTCCATGTGGTGCTGAGGCAGCTTATTGGACGTTAGTTGGATGGGACCAGTCCCTTCTGAGGATCCTTGGTAATCAAGACTGTCCAGCCTTCAGTTAGCGGTTCTTTAGCCAGTAGGTGTGAATGATGTGCAGGCCTGGTGCTGGCCAACCCATGCTTGAGACTCTTTCTTGGATGTGATGTCACATAGGGATAAAAAAAAAAACCTAAAAGCTGTGCGCGTTACATTTCTTCACCGCGTTACAATTCTTCACAGCTGCCTTGCATATCAAGGCTACTAAATAAACCAGACAGAGAACACTACGCTGTGAGTATGTTAGTTACTAATGAGTATATGGATTCTTGCAGGACGTCCCATGCCCGGGTCAAAGCAGAGTGTGCAGACCAGGCTTCACAATCAGCCTGCCAGGATTCCGATATTGCCCGAGCTGTGGCCAGAGAGCTCTCCCCATCTTTTCATCAGCCAGGTACTGTAACACCTGCACATGTTGTAGAGCTGCTGCTTGTAAACATGCGATGTTGAATCTCTGTCGTTAGGTGTTGATGGGATACTTGCACATAAACCACTACATTGGACACTGATGTGTCACTCCATAACCTGCCACCCACTGCTCGTTTAATGTTACTATAGACGTATGATGTGTTTCATTGTAATTATCGTTATTTAACCCTTTTACGTATGAATTATGACAACCTCAATCAGGATTTTTTTCTTAAGTATTTTTATTCATCTTTTCATGACAAGTTAAGTGAACATCTTTGATAGTCTGTGATTAGAAGGCAGAATCAGTGGATGCTGTACACTTAAACTCATGTTCGAATGTTGCAGCCTTCTCTTACAGCAGGGGTATCCAACTCCAGGCCTCCAGGGCCGGAGTCCTGCAGATGTGTCCTTGATCCAACAGCTGACTGAAATGGCTGAATTACCTCCTCAACATGTCTTGAAGTTCTCCAGAGGCCTGCTAATGAACTATTATTTGATTCAGGTGTGTTGACTCAGGGTGAGATCTAAAACCTGCAGGACACCGGCCCTTGACACCCCTGCCCTATACAAAGCAAGCCAATTTCATCAAAATTGGGTTGAGATCTTTGAGTGGCTGTGAACTTTCCTTATGGTAACCTCCCTAATGTGTGTATTGAATATAGTTTCTAGCTGTGTTTGGACCTTTCTCCCTGTTTTCTTCAGTCAGCTCCAAGACCCCCCTGTGGCTTCCTGCCGAGCAGCAACTCAAAGGGAGAAAATCCCATGGAGACCTGGGGCACCTCCCGCATTGCAAACTTTTAATAATCCATCTTAGGAATCATGGATTAATTAGCTGCTCCACCAACCTGGCTGTCTGAAGGTGGTAGATTCTGGTCCAAATAGATTAAATCCCTAGTAATTTTGTACATTTGTACATTTCTTTTAGTGTGAAAGACATGAACGATGTGCCCTAGTCAGTCAATCAGTATTGCTTTCAAGAGATACTCACCCACTCTGACTCCAACCCCAGGTCGAATCAGAGTTTGGTGGACCAGGTTCTGCATGCAGCCCAAGTCCACCATATGGCCTTGTTCATACTCCCTTGGTAACTTACCAGTACGCTGTACGTCCCTCTCAGATGAAGAGAGGGTGTTGGAGGGCCTGCAACATGGAACACCTGTCTGACCTCTATCCATAGGCATTCCCAGCAGATGTGTCCTTGTCACCTGCACCTTCAACGCTCCTGCCCAAAGCTCATGTGGCTCCTGGTGCAGTGCCTGGGAAGGCAGAACAGGGAGAAAGGTGTTAGTGGGCTGTGAATGCAGCAGAGAAGGGAAACCAGCATCTCGGAGCTGAGACGGGCCTCATCCCACTCGCTAGTCAGTCTCCTCCAGCCACGCCGCTTGTGGTTCTCTGCCAGCATGACTGCCGCCTCCAAGCTCGCTGGTCAAGGGCAGTGGACCCATCGCACTGTGTCCCCAGGGAACCCCTCCACGAGTTGTTCAAGGTCCACCTGCTCAAGCAGCCACACTTCCCCCTCTGATGCCCCGGGCTGCAGACACCGCATCATGGAACCGCTGGGCCCAGGTGAAGGGCCAAACCTCTGCCGACATCCCGCTTCCCCAGAATTACCAGCGGTCCAGAATGGCCCGGTAGATGTCGGGAAAGCACCGCAACGCCAGCAGCAAGCTCAGGGCCACCATCTAAGCCTGCCTCAATAGCAGCAGCAAACACTCATCCATAGGCCACTGACACCCCTCTGCTGTGGCCTGGAACGTCTTCAGTTTCCCCTTATGCACCACCACGTACTGTTTGTGCATGGCCGTGAGCTCTGCCACCATTTGACCCAGCAGCTGGGCCAGCTGTACAGGCTATAGATCTGACATGCTTCCTGGGTTTTTGGCACAACTGTGATAAACAGACCCAGTACACACAAAGTTTTCAGGTAAGTGACTTTTTATTTACAGAGTTCTTTGAGTTTCGTTGTGGCAGCTTTCCAGCTGACATGACTCAGCTTGGCAACGACAACCCTCCTCCGGGTCCCTGCATCACTAAAAAGGAGGAGCCTGATTAGCAGACTGGCCCCAGCTGCACTGCCAGCCCCTCTGGCACTGTGCTCAGAGCCCACTGTGCCACCCCTCTTCTGCAGCGGAGCCAGAGACCACACCTCCACCACAGTGGTGTTAATACACGGTGTCCAAATTGTAACTGTTCCGTTTTTTTGTGTTTTTTAGAGGTTTTTTTAAGGCAGCCGTGTCCGATCTGACACTTCTTTCAAACTAAGTGTAGAGAACAAAAAGCCTTTGTGTCTGTGTGTGTTTCTAGGACCTGACTACACACTGCAGAAGTACAGTGACTCGCAAGATGTAACGGAGATGCCCAGAGAGGAGACAAAAGAGAAATCTCTATCAGGGAGCCCACATTTCTACAGGAAAGGCACAACACCAACCCAGTCTCCATCTGCCAGCCCAGGTCCCAGCCCTAGTTCTTCACCTACTGCTGCTAAAAAGACTTTTTACAGCAGTAAAACTCTTGCCTCTGATGTAGCAGCAAACACTGGTGGAAAAGAAAACAAAGCTCCAACAGCAGATGCTTTGACAGCAGGTAAGCAACTTTATTGAATGTTTGTCTATCAGATATTAGTTGTAGTAGTAATACAGCTAATTTCTACATATTTACTGCAACAAGAGGTTTCCCAACAGTCTGGAGGGAGTTCTCCTGAATGCTGTTATTTTTTCTTTGACTCTGTAGTTCATCTCATCCTGAACCATCTCAACTGTATTTGGTGGGTTTAGGTTGGATTAGGTTATAGAGACTCATGGTTTGCCAGTTAGGAAGCTGGAAGGGTCTTTTTGCTTATTGTCTTGCTGAAAAATTAACAGCATCCCACAGATACTGTGAAGCTGAACTGAGATGTGAAGCTTGACTGAAAACTTGAAATTCTACCTCCAGAGCTCAAGTTACCTGAACCAGTATATTGTATATGCATTAGTCATTTGGTTAACTGTTGTCTTCCTATCCTGTCTTTTTTATTGTACAGGTATAACAAAAGCAGGGTCAAAACTTTCTCTGAGACAGCAAGTAAGGCAACAAGAGGCTTCTCCAGCAGTCAAACAGTCTGTTACCACAACAGCCAGCAGTTACTCAAGCAATGGACAGATTCACTCCCAGTACCATGGTTACCATGCTAAAGCAAATCTCAAGATTCAACCCCCTGAAGAACCAATTGGTGTGGTGGATGATCTTCACCCATCTGACCTTGTACACTTGCTGCCGTCACCTGTCAAACAAATTCAACCACCAGCAACAAAACCCCTGCCAGCCCCTGTCCCTTCACAAGTTCCAGCAAAAGATGGCACCAAAGCACAAGAGCCTCCCAAGGAATCACAAAAAAAGGAATCAAGCAAATCAAAGAGCCTTGCAGAAACCAAGAAAGCCAGTATGGAAATAGATCCTGAAATTGTAGAGGACAAATCGGTGAGTTGAGTTACCACACATATTTTTATAATATAGTATTCTGACAGCCAGGGAGAGTTGAACGCACAGTGCTGACAGTGTTATTTCCGATATTCTGGGAGGAGGTGAGTGTTCAGATTGTACTGACATGACTTATGCTTTCTAGAATTTCCCATAAACATTACAATACCTATAATCTCAATATGGATATATGTCAAGAATTAGGGCTGTTGCCATATCATGGTGCCCATGATAATACCACAATACATTTTTACCTTATATCAACGTGACATATTTTGATGTTAATGATATAACAGTGCTATACATTTACATTCCCTAGCACACACACACGAACAGACATGTTTAGCAGTGAGGGCCACATGTCAGCCTTCAGTGGGATCTGATTATTTAAGACCTTCTGTGCGATGAGATGGATTTTAAATTAGAGTCTGGATTGGCTGTAGCTCAGGTGGCAGAGCAGGTCAGCCACTAACCAGAAGGTCGGTGGTTCGATCCCAGGCTGCTCCAGTCTGCATGCCAAATATCCTTGGGCAAGATACTAACCCCACATTGCTCTCCGATGCGTCCATCGGAGTGTGAATGTGTATGAATGTTAGATAGTTACTTAGCACTTAACCTTAGAAGTGCTTGTGTGAATGGGTGTGATTGGGTGAATGAATTAGTTGTGTAGAGCGCTTTGAGTGCTCGGACAGAGTAGAAAAGCGCTGTATAAGAACCAGTCCATTTACCATTTACCATTTAACAGGAAGCCAATGAAGGGAAGCCAATACAGGAGAAATCTGCTCTCTCTCTCTAGTCCCTGTCAGGACTCTTGCTGCAGCATTTTGGATTAACTGAAGGCTTTTTTTTTTAGGACATCCTGATAATAATGAATTACAGTAGCCCAGCCTGGAAGTAATAAATGCATGAACTAGTTTTTCAGCATCACTCTGAGACAGGACATTTCTAATTTTAGAGATGTTGCACAAACTGAAGAAAGCAGTCTTACATATTTGTTTAATATGTGCGTTGAAGGACATGTCCTGGTCAAAAATGACTCCAAGGTTTCTCACAGTGTTACTGGAGGCCAAGGTAATGCCATCCAGAGTAAGAATCTGCTTAGATAATAATACATTTTATTTGAAAGCGCCTTTCAAAACACTCAAGGTCGCTGTACACAGTAGAGTAAAAAGCAACATAAAAGCAAAGAGTTTACACAATCATAAAACATAAACAAATTTAAAATAGTCGAATGGAGAGGTTATGTGGGATAAGCTATTTTGAACAAGTGGGTTTTGAGTTGGGACTTAAAGAGAGAGAAGGTAGAGATATTTCTTAAATCAGGAGGTAGGGAATTCCAGAGTCGAGGAGCAGAGCAGCTGAAAGCCCTGCTCCCCATGGTGACAAGACGGGGGGAGGGGACGGAGAGTGAAAGGGAAGAAGATCTGAGACAACGAGATGGGGCGGTGATGTTAACCAGATCAGAGAGATATGGAGGAGAGAGATGATGAATAGCTTTAAATGCATACAAGAGTATTTTGAAATTGATACGATACTTGACCGGGAGCCAATGAAGCTGCTGCAGAGCAGGAGTGATGTGGTGGACAGAAGGGGTCCTGGTGATGATACGGGCAGCAGAATTCTGGATGCGTTGAAGCTTGTGGATGGATTTTTGAGTAAGACCAAAAAGAAGTGAATTACAATAATCAATCCGGGAAGTAACAAGGCTGTGGACAAGAATGGCAGTGGCATGTGAGGTGAGAAAAGGATGGAGACGATTAATGTTGTGCAATTGAAAATATGCAGACTGAGTGACATTATTAATGTGTGAAATGAAAGACAGAGTACTGTCGAGGATGACACCCAAACTTTTCACAGAGGAAGAAATGGAGACCGGCGAGTTACTGATAGTAATAGAGAAACTGTTGGTTCTGGATAATGTTGATTTAGTGCCTACTAAGAGGAGCTCGGATTTATTACTATTGAGTTTAAGAAAATTAGAAAAGAACCATGAATTTAGTTCAGCTAAGCAGAGGGTGAGGGAAGATGGGGGAAGAGCAGAATCGGGTTTAGTGGACAGATAAAGCTGGGTGTCATCGGCATAACAGTGAAAATGGATATTGTATTTACGGAAAATATGTCCAAGCGGTAGAAGGTAGATAATGAAAAGAAGGGGCCCCAGGACAGATCCCTGGGGCACGCCAGTGGTCAGAGGAAAGGGCTGAGAAGTAAAGGATTTGAGTTGAATGAACTGAGTGCGATCAGACAGGTATGATTTAAACCAGGCTAGTGGAGTATGGGAGAGACCGATGGAGGCTAGCCTACTGAGAAGAATGGAGTGAGAAATAGTGTCGAAGGCAGCGCTCAGATCGAGGAGGATAAGAATGGAAAGTAAACCGGAGTCAGCTGCCATAAGAAGATCATTGGTTATTTTTATAAGTGCTGTTTCAGTACTATGGGAGGGGCGAAAACCAGACTGGAACTGTTCATACAGATTATTATTAGTTAAATGTGAGTGGAGTTGTGTGGCAACTATTTTCTCAAGAATTTTAGAAAGGAATGGTAGATTGGAAATAGGCCGAAAATTTTCAAAATTATTGGGAGCTAGACCAGTTTTTGTTTTTTGTTTTTTTTTTGTTTTTTTATATTGGGGTGATGGCGGCAATTTTTAGAGAAGCAGGAACAGTTCCAGTGGTAAGTGAAGAGCAGATGATAGAAGATATAAGGGGAAGCAAAGAAGGTAGACATGCCTTAACCAAAACTGTAGGAATGGGGTCTAGCTGACAAGTAGAAGGTTTTGACTTACAGATGAAATCTGAAATATCAGTAACCGAGGGGAGCTGGAAAGCAGAAAAACAGTGTGATGGGAGAGGAATTACACAGGAAGAGCTAAATGGAACATCGGAAACCAGGTCTTGGTGTATTTTGTGAATTTTCTCGATGAAAAATAACATTAAAGAATCACAGAAGGAAGACGAGTAAAGGTGAGCAGGTAAAAAATCTGGTGACCTGAAAGAAGAGTTGAACAGTGAAAACAATATCTTGGTTGAGTCATCTTTTGAACAGATAATGGTGGAGTAGTAAGCAGATTTTGTTTGATTAATACACTCCTTATAATACATAATATGATTATTAAACATTTCCTTGTGGATATTCAGACCAGTTTTCTTATAAAGGCGTTCAAGTCATCGTCCTTTTGCTTTCAGGAGCCTGAGTTCAGCTGTGAACCAGGGTGCTGACTGAGAGAATGATACAGATTTGGTTTTGAGTGGGGCAACAGAGTTTAGAATACTACTGAGACTAGAGTTATAATAGGAAACTAAGTCCTCTTGGGTGAGCAGGTTATGAAAATGCAAATGACTAGAGAAAGCAAAAGAAAGAGTATCAGGATTGATTTTCTTAATATTCCGAAAAGAAATGGTACGAAGGTTCTTGGTTATAGAAAAGGTCATTTTGACATTGAAAGAAAGAAGCAAGTGGTCAGAAATTAGTAGTTCATCAGCTTTGCAGTTAAAAGGAGTAAGTCCAGAGCAACAAACTAGGTCCAAAGTATAGCCCTTAGTATGAGTAGGAAAGTTTGTGTTGTTTAAAGCCAAAACTATCGAGGCAGGATGAGAAGTCTTTGGTGAGAGGATGATCACTGTTATCCATATGACTATGGATAACCCACACGAGCAAAACGCAGAACCTGCCAGACCACATCACGCACAGTCAGGTAGGCCAAACAGTCAGGTGTACGGATCCGAGGGAGACAACGGCCAAAACAAACAGGCAGATGAACTAGACCCAAAAAACTCAGGCACTTGCAAAATTCGCTGGATCGCCAGTAGTATCAGCAGAAGACAAGGTTTAAAATTTGTTAAGATGTATCAAAGATGTATCAAAGAATATATAAATAAGACCTAAAAAGATAAAAAGATACCGGTGAGTAGCGGCAGCAAGTCGCGCCAGCGTTCATTCAACCGGAAGCACTACCATACTTCTAGTGCTTCCATACCATATTTCTAAGATTTTCAGGGCCGAGTACAATAACCTCAGTTTGATCTGAATTAAGAAGCAGAAAGTTAGCGGCCATCCAGGTCTTTATGTCTTTAAGACATTCCTGCAGTTTAACTAATTGGTGTGTGTTATCTGGCTTCATGGACAGATAGAGCTGCGTGTCATCTGCATAGCAGTGAAAATGTATGCTATGTCTTCTAATGATACTGCCTAAGGGAAGCATGTATAATGTAAACAGAATTGGTCCTAGCACTGAACCCTGTGGAACACCATAATTAACCTCAGTGTGTGAAGAGGACTCTCCATTTACATGCACAAATTGGAGTCTATTAGATAGATATGATCCAAACCACTGCAGTACAGTACCTGTAATACCTACAGTGTGCTCTAATCGCTCTAATAGGATATTATGGTCAACAGTATCGAACGCTGCACTGAGGTCTAGCAGGACAAGCACAGAGACAAGTGCACTGTCAGAGGCCATAAGAAGATCATTTCCAAGGTGCATATGTGATATTTCAAGTGACATTGAAGAGCAACTAATTGATGTGCTGAAGGACAAACTTTTTGCCTTACAAGTGGACGAGGCTACAGACGCCAGTAAAGACTGTTTGTTAATTGCTTTGTCGTTTCAGAGTCTCTGTGTGAGGATGTGCTGTTTTGCAAGTAGGTCCCAAGTACAGCGACACGAGTCTCAGAGAGGAAATTCAGATGTTTTTACAGGAGAAAGGCATGCATGAAGTTGCAAGCAAGTTTAATGATGAAGATGTTTTTTAATTGTATTTGTAAAAAAGTCTATTTCCATGGAAGAAAGTGAAAAACATATTTTCTGTCATTTAATTGTTTATTGCTTTATTACTTTGAGTAGTATGAACGGCTATAAGGCAGGTTTTTATCCATAGGAAATGCTGTAAAACTCCAAAGTCACTGCTTGTGCTTGTTTGCGGTGAGCAGCAGATCAAACAAGTTAACAATTATAAATGGTTTCAAACACACATTCAGGCTTGTGAGACTCATTTAGACACTCAGACACTGAGCCGTGGTTCTCTGGTACATGCAGACATTTCTGCATACACTTTGTATATTTTATGTAATATTCAATAATGAACTGTAAATTAAGACTTTTCAAGGAAGAATTTTTTTTATTCAGTGTTTTCATAAAAGCCTTATTTTTCCAATGAATTTACTCCTACTGGGGAGAACACACATGAGGTTCAAGGCCTGGACAACTCTGAAACCTGGAAAATGGTTGCAAATAACAATGGATATTACTTTAGCCAGCTCCTAATTTTATAGATTCAGCACTCAGCTTTGCAGTCTCTAATATCATTTTTATATCATAATATCATTTCTGCTTGTTTCTTCTCTTTTTCCCAACGCAATTGCATTTAATTCCTGCTCCCCCATCTCTTTCTATAGCTAGCCTGTATCAATACACTAGCTGTCTTAAAAACGTCTGCCCCCCTCCCTTCTTTCACATAACAGTATGATTACAGTCAGTCTTGTGATTGGCTGCATGGTGTGCCCATCAAAATAAAGTCCTTCCTATATGGATTCTCAGCAGGGTTGAAGATTCAGCTGCCACATACCGACGGGCCATTAATAATGACATATGAAATTATATCACGGACTGGATGTGGCCTTTAGACAGTTTAGGAGCAGTGCTCTCTCACACAGGGTTTAGTGGGGGTGGGCTGCTGCTGACTTCAACTGTGGATATAGACAGCAGAAAGAATACTGTGAGCACCTGCTTCTGTAGAGGATGCAGAGTGTGTGGATGAGGGGCACGGTCTGCCTGTCTCCGGGGGCAAGGTCAACAAAGTACTACTTGGTAGCAGCAGCGCCTCTGGGGTGGATGAGTTGCTCTGACTTCCTTAAGGCTGTTGATGTTCTAGGTATGTCTTGAAGATCTGACAAGTTGCTTCTGGATTGGTAGACTGGGGTGGTGGTTCCCATCTTTAAGAACAGTTTCTGGAAGGTTGGGTCCAGTTATAGAGGGATCACACTACTCGGCTTCACTGGGAAGATAGACTGTACCAGGGTACTGGAAAGGAAACTATCCGTTAATCAAATCTCAGATTCAGGACTGTTGCAAGAGCTACAGTTGTACACTGCCAGCAGAAAGTGTTGGACTTATTCACAGTAGGTGTTGGACTCAGTCAGGACTGCCCTTTGTCACCAATTCTGCTCATTATTTTTATGAACAGAAATTTTAGGCATACCTTCGTGCCTGAAGGCTTCCAGTTTGGTGGCTTCAGAATCTCACCTCTGCTTTTTGCAGATGATGTGGTTCTGTTGGCTTCAGTGGGTGGTGGCCTGTTTGACAAGTATTTGTCTTGCAAAAATTAAATAAAAATTTGCAGTTCATATTTATTAACAAAGATGATAAATGGTAAAATAAAGGTTGTATGCAAACAAGTATACAAGCTCTACAAGAGCAAAAGGTGATGAAGAAATTACATTTATAGATGATACTGTAAAGTGTGTGGCTGTATCAAAATGCTAAGCAACAAAAAGATTATAAGAACATTGATAACAAATGTTACCAAAGACCTACAGAAGAAAAAAGTAGAAACTGTGAACTGGACAACTACTATTTTCTATTTTCTCTATTTTCTGAGGCGGCTGAGGTCTTTCATCATCTGTCGGACAATACTCAGGATTTTTTACATGTCTGTTGTGGTCAGTGCTATTCTCTATGCTGTTGCATGCTGGGGCAGCAGGTTGAGGGTCACAGATGCCACCAGGCTCCATAAACTGATTACAAGGCCAGTAATGTTGTGGGGATGGAGCTGGACTCCGTTAGGGTGGTGTCTGAGAGGCAAATGTTGTCCAAGATAAAGACAATGTTGGACAATACCTCCCACCCACTCCATGACGTGCTGGCTAGCCACAGGAGGACGCTCAATGAGAGGCTGAGATTACCCACAATGCACCACTGAACAACACAGGAAATCATTCCTGCCTGTGGCCACCTCCCTGTACAACTCCTCCATCTAATGCACTGTATTAAACCATATCCCACTTTTAAAGAAAGTAGAAGGCGATCTGGCTAGATGGAAATGTCTACCCATATCACTCATGGGAAGGGTTGCCGCTATAAAAATGATGGTCTTACCAAAAATAAATTATTTATTCTCAATGATCCCAACTAAACCGCCACAAGATTGGTTCAGATTCATATATGTCCAAATTCCTTTGGAAAGATAAGCCCCCACATATAAGCTTAAAAACACTACAAAAGACCAAGGATAAAGGAGGATTAGAACTACCTAACTTTCAGCACTACTTCTTAGCCAACAGGCTTCAGTTTATCTCAGGATGGCAAAAACATACCCTCTTAGATGAACCTTGGCTAGATGTAGAACAAGCACTTTGCAATAATCTAGAGATTTCAGACCTACCATTTATCAGCTCAAACATCCAACGACAAGAATGCTTCAAAAGCGTCAGCATCAGCTCTTCTCTGACAGCATGGTGGGAGTTTCTAAAATTGACGGAGTCTTCATTAATCCCATGCAAACGTACACCTATTTGGAACAACCCTGACATATTACAAAACAATAATATGATAAACTTTTCAGATTGGAGTGGTAAAGGAATCAAATATTTAGAACATGTACTAGAAGTAACAGAATTTATTTCATTTGACAGACTAGTTACACAATATGGGATCAACAAGAAAAGATTTTTAGAATATCAACAAATTAAATCCATAGTAAAAAAGAAATTTAAACCGGGTCAAGTTGAATTACAAACACCACCAAGTGTGGTTCAATTTCTTACTCTTAAAACCCCCAAATTACTATCCAAAATATACAGAATGCTTTCTAAAACAGATGAATCAATATCACTTCCTATTTCCAAAAGTTGAATCTGTTCATCTGGACGTAGCGTTTTGTGGGAGAAACGTTTCGTCACTCATCCAAGTGACTTCTTCAGTCTCAGCTGACTGCAGGTTTCCCCAAATCTTATAAACAGTACATTTGCATAATGACTAAAACCAGCCCACTGAAGGAACAATGGGCTGTGAGGTCAGTTCCTTAATCATAATTATGCAAATTCCCATGACCATTGATCAACAATCACTGACCAAAACCCACTGATCAAAGAACACTGATCAATGGCCATGAGTCCCATTCACAGAGAGTTGGGGAATGGCTGCAATCACAGCATTGTAAGATGGTGACAGATGTACCCTTAGGCCCCCTCCTCGATTCAGAGATGGTCTTTCCCTTTTCATGTAAATGGCCTCCTTGACTCCGCGCTCAAACCAGCGTTCTTCCCTGTCCAGGATGTGTACATCCTCATCATTGAAAGAGTGTCCACTGGCCTGTAGGTGTAAATAGACTGCAGAGTCCTGGCCTGACGAGGTCGCTCTTCTGTGCTGTGCCATCCTTTTCACCAGAGGTTGTTTGGTTTCCCCGATGTATAAATCCTGGCAATCCTCCTGGCACTTAACAGCGTACACTATGTTACTCTGTTTGTGTCGGGGGCCCCGATCCTTGGGGTGGACCAATTTTTGGCGCAGCATATTTTGGGGTTTAAAAGCCACAGAGACCCGGTGTTTAGAAAAAATGCGTCTCAACTGTTCCGATACTCCTGACACATATGGGATCACTACAGGTTTTCGCTTAGGCAGCGGTTGTCGTTCTTATCTGGATCGGCTGGAGCTTTCTTTAGGTGCCTTCCCAGCGTTGACAAAAGTCCAGTTGGGATAACCACATTTACTCAGGGCCTTCTTGATGTGCTGTTCTTCTGCCTCCCTGGCTGCTGTGTCAGTGGGGATGGTGTTCGCTCTGTGTTGTAGCGTCCTGATGACACCCAGTTTGTGCTCCAGTGGATGATGAGAGTCAAACCTTAGATACTGATCCGTATGTGTAGGTTTACGGTACACATCAGCTTTTAGATGTCCCCCATTACTGATGGAAATCTCACAGTCTAAGAAGGCTAACCTGCCACTTTTCATATCCTCCCTGGTGAATTTGATGTGTCGGTCCACCGAGTTAATGTGATCCGTGAAATGTAGTACGTCCTGAGATTTGAGTTTCACCCAGGTGTCATCCACATATCTGAACCAATGGCTTGGTGGTGTTCCAGGGTAGGATAGCAAAGCCCTCTTTTCCACTTCTTCCATGTACAAATTGGCCACGATGGGTGAAACTGGGGAGCCCATGGCACACCCATGTTTCTGCCTGTAGAACTGACCCTTGTATGTGAAGTAGGTGGAATGAAGACACAGTTCCAAAAGCAAACACACTTGGTCAATGCTGAGAGTGGTCCTGTTGCTGAGGTTGGTGTCATCCTGTAATCTCTTACGGACTACCTCCAACGCTTCCGTGACTGGGATGCAAGTGAAGAGAGATGTAATGTCGTATGAGACCATGGTTTCATCTGCCTCCATAATGACATCTCTCACCTTCTCAACAAAATCCAGGGTGTTCTGGATGTGGTGTTCAGAGCTGCCCACCAGCGGGTTGAGGATCGAAGCCAGAAATTTGGAGATGTTATAGGTGACCGAGTTGATCATGCAGACAATTGGTCTTAAAGGTGCACCCTGCTTATGTATTTTCAGTAAACCATACAGACTTGGTGTAGACTCCCCTGGGTACAGTCTGTGGTATGAGGTCCGGTCGATAGCCTTGTCTTGTTCCAACTGCTTCAGACAGTCTATGACCCTCTTCCTGTAACCACTTCCTGGGTCTCGTTTCAGGGGCTCATAAGTATTTTCATCACTGAGTAGTGACAAAATCTTCTCATGATAGACTTTCTGGTTAAGCAATACTGTGTACCTACCCTTGTCTGCCGGAAGGATGATAATGTTGTTGTCATCACTAAGTGATGCGAGTGCCTTCCTCTCCTCCATGGTGATGTTGGATGCTGGGGGCTTTGCATTGCTGAGACAGGCTGAAACTTTCGTCCGTAGTTGCTCTGCTTCCACTTCTGCAATATTGTTGTTACGAATTGCTGTTTCTGTGGCTGTGATCAGCTCCACTAGCGGGATTTGTCTCGGTGTGACGGCAAAATTCAACCCTTTAGCAAGGATGTTTTTCACTGTTTGGGTGAGCTGTCTGTCAGACAAATTCTTCACCCACTTGTCCACATCCTCCATGTCGCATCCTTGTCTCTTCTGGCCACTGAGGACACTCTCCGTATTTTGCGGTGGTTTCCACGTACAACAAGTAAGTCAAACTTCCTTTGTTGCCTGGTCTTAGACTTCTTCTGCTGTGCTAGACGAGCCTTCTCAGTGAAGTCAAACACCTTTTTAAGAGTATTCTCATCTAAAAGCATTGTCAGTCTCCGTTGGGTCCGCTCCTCTTGAGATTTTAGCATGTCGATGGTAAAATTTGTCTGCCTCACCCGTTCATTAAGCAACTGATGCTGTGCCTTCTGGAGGATTTTTGTTGCCCGGAAGCCTTTAACTGAAGAGCTCATTTGCAGACTTTTAGGAGTAATCCTGTTTTGTCGGCATCTGAGGCTGAATCTAAGGTGGTTCCTGTAGTCCGCCATCTTACGTGCTGTTTGCTCATACTGACGTACAAGTTTTAGGCAGTCCTTGCCAAAGTGGGTTAAAACGTCTTGATGCATTCTCAATCATCCAGGAAAGTAAATCTCCAAAAGTTGAATCTGTTCATCTGGACTTCATATTGCAAAATGGGAAGCAGATTTATCAGTTAACTTAGACCAAAACTTCTGGTCTCAGATTTGCTTAAAAACCTTTCATCTAATTAGAAATCCCAGTCTTCAATTAATTCAATACAAAACACTACATAGAGTGCACTATACAGGTCATCGGATGTTAAAGATGGGCTTTACGTCTACCAACAACTGCTCACACTGCCAAACCAATTCACCGGACAATTATATCCACGCTCTTTGGTTCTGTCCACCAGTTCAGAAGTTTTGGCGCGAGATATGCGAAGACTTATCGAAGTGTCTGAAATGTAACATTCCAACTTCCCCTTTAGTGTGTTTGTTGGGCAGCTTAGATAATGTCACTACAGAAAAGAATATAGCCCATATGGTTTTAACTGCCCTATGCATAGCCAAGAAAACAGTCCTCATGAACTGGAAAAATAAAAATAATCTTAATTCTAACCAATATAGAAATTATCTATTAGATTACATTAGTCTTGATACAGCCTCTGCCACCACATCAGATCAATTGCTCTGGGCTCCTTTGATCAGCTCCATCACCTAGTGGGGGTGGGGGGTCATAGTTTGGTCCCACCTTCGCTGTTGTGATTGGTGTGGGGGTAGGGACAGGCTTGGGGCATCAGGGGATTCCCCAGGAGCGTCTTCCTTGGAGGGCTCAACCCTGGGTTGCGGCTACGGCCTATTAAGGACTCTGTTGGCTCTTAGGTGACGGTTTCCTCCTGGCTGCGTGCAGCGGGGCTAGGGGAGGGTCTGTGCTGACCGACGTGGGTTACTGACCTGGTAGCCGGGCTGCCCCTGGGTGGGTCCGGGACGGGCGTGGGGTTCTGGGGGTGCTCCGTCTCTGGGCTGGGGCCCTGGCTGGGCCTTGGGGGCTTGGGTCCTGGTTGGTCTGTCGCTGGGGTTGTGGGCGGGTGGGTGTATGGGGGCCCAGCCCTGGCGCAGGGTGCCGCCGGTGCATCGAGCAACCTGGGGGGCTCTTCAACTGGTGGGGGATGCTGTTACATCTTGCAGGAGGTCTCCTCTCTTCAGGAACTCACTCTGCAGGAGGGGGAGATATAGGAGAGGTGGAGGAAGATCTCAGCCTGGGCGTCTTGTGTAGTCTGGAAGATGAGTGGATGACGGGGTGGGTGCAGTTTTCTCTGTGGTGGGGTCGGGTGGGCTGTCCCGGGCTATGTGGGGCCGGGCGGTGCTGCTGAATTGGGCCCCGGTCCGGATGGGCCTGGGCCCCCCTTTCCCTGGCGGGTTGCAGAGTATGGGGGTGCCTACTGGGGTCAGCGGGGGAGCTGGCCCCAGGGAGGGGTCACTTGCCCCTCCCTTCCTTCCTTCCCCATCTCCAGCTGCCTCCCTCTTCTCGCTCCACCACAGTCACCCACACATGCAGGGCCTTGGGGTAGGGGTGTGTCACCAGGGTGCAGGGGAGACATCCCCCCCCTCTGTCCCCTTCTGGCTGCCTCTGCCTCAATTTTATCCCACAACTTAGACATTCACATTACTCACACTCTCATTACACATACATATAGGATCTTGGGGTGGGCACGCCACACAGAATCAAATTACCATCAGGGTGTACACCTCACCCCTGGCGTCGTTGCCCACCTCTCAATTTTAAATACACGTAGACATTGAGGGCTAGCAGGAGGGGCTATGCGCTACCTGCTGCTCTGGCAGGTAGCTCCATGCCCTCCTGGGTTTTAAATGCACCTTAGAACACACATACATCAACACTACATATGAGCGGGTGGAGGGAGGTTTGAGTCTTCACACACCCCCCGCTCTCTGCGGCCTGCTGGAGCGGGGGCTAGGAGGAGGAGTTGGCCGTCTGACTGGGGTCTGGAATGTGGGGCCTCCCTGCTGCTGCGGAGTCGGGGCGGTCTGCTTCTCCCCACCGCAGGGAAAAGGGTAACACCACCTGGGTCTGGGTGCAGTTTCTCCCTCCAGGGGCAAGGGTACCTAGACCTGGGGTATAGAGTACGCTTGGGGAGTGTGATTGTGTGTACAGCGTCTCTTTATGTCTGTCTCCACGTTGGGTGAGTGTTGAGTAATTGCATATGAGAGCATGAGGGTGGGAATGGATGTTTGTATCTGTGTGTGCCTGTATGTCTGTGTCTATATGTCAGGTTGGGTATCAGATGCCACCTCTATGGGGACATCTCAGGCCCTCCAAGGTATGGAGGCCTATCTCCCCCCACCACTCACCCTGCCAGTGGCGGACGCCCTCAGACATCGGTGCGTTGGTGGTTCTTTGTGTCCGGGGATGGTTGTCCAGGTACACACCGGCTCACTCCTGGTGGCTGCTTGTCGGGGCCTGGAGCCTGGGGCTCGCTCGGGCCACTTCGGTGGTAGGGTGCCCTCGGCCTGGGACTCGGTCACTCTGGCACAGCTGGCTGCCGGCGGAGCTCACGGGCACGTCACTGCAACCCCCCCTGGCTTCTGCTCCGCGGCTGCTGAGTGACCCCTCATCTGGGGCTCTCCTCAGCTCTTTCTGGGATAGTGGCGCGGCTGCCCCTCTGTTGGTCTTCCTTGGTCTCTTGTGTTCTAAGGGCCACTGGATGTCTGGAGTCTTGATCTCCTCCATACCTGCTTCATGCCCTGGAGGACGGGGCAGTGGCCCCCCACACCCTCTAGCAGATCATTACATGAAGGACCCTTTTAAATACATGCGCGCTCATGCTCACAGGTGTACACACGGGTGCTCACACACACAAACTACACCCTTTTTGGCTCCTACCTCAAAGAACACTATGCGCTGTCGATCTTACGTGCTGCACAATAATATTCGATATTTAGTATTTACCGTTATATTCACATAGATCATCGCAATGATGTTGTTTATTATATTGCTCTCTTCTTTCTGCTTGTTTTCTCTTTTTTCTTTCTCAACGGGTGATCCAGGTGATTGATATATGTATTTTTCTTTTTTCTGTTTGTTTTGTTGGTTTTTGGGTTTTTTGCCCTTTATCCCCGTCCCTCTTCCCCACTGTTTTTCTTTCCCTCTTTCTTTCTCCCCTTTCTTTTCCCCAGTCAAGTCTGTCCCGTATTTAGCAAGTGAAAATAAAATAAAATAAACAATAAAAGGTGAATCAAATAGACCATTATGGCAAAGGCTGGGATGGTCCATTTGGTAAAGTGGGCATCTTTCTTCGCCTTTAGACAATAATTCTGATGGCAAAAGAACCAAACTGTTAGGTGTAGGCTGTGTGCAGGCAGGAAAAGGACCCAAAGTGCAGACTCCGGAGACAAACGTGAACTTAAACAGCTTTAATGCTGAACTCAAAAAAGGGTAACGAAACTTCCAAAGTACAAACATTAACACAGGCCGGAAAACAAAACACACAGCATGAGTGAGGGTAGATAAGAGTAGATCGCGACAATGACAAACTGAAACACAGGGCTTAAATACATAGAGGGAGCAATCAGGGAATGGGCAACAGGAGGGAAACACAGCTGGGGCAAATCAGGACTAACGAGACAAGGAAAGCAAAACCAGATACACTAACATGAAACACGGACTTTCAAAGTAAAGCAGGAAACATAACACAGAGACGCAAACTTTTTTTTTTTTTTTTTTTTTTTTTTTTTAACCTGTCCCGTTTGGTTCTTTTGCCATCAGAATTATTGTCTAAAGGCGAAGAAAGATGCCCAACGGATTTACTTTACCAAATTGACCATCCCAGCCTTGCCGTAATGGTCCATTTGATTCACCTTTATTGTTTATTTTATTTTCACTTGCTGAATACGGGACAGACTTAACTGGGGAAAGAAAGGGAGAAAGAAAGAGGAAAGAAAAACAGCGGGGAAGAGGGACGGGAAAAAGGGCAAAAACCAAAAACCAACAGAATAAGCAGACAAAAAAATACATATATCGATCATCTGGATCACCTGTTGAGAAAGAAAGAGAAAGCAAGCAGAAGAAAACGAGAGTAATAAACAACATCACAATGATCTATGGAATATGACAGTAAATACTAAATGTTAGACATTATTGTGCAGCACGTAAGATCGACAGCACACAGTGTGCTTTGAGGTAAGAGCCAAAAAGGGTGTAGTTTGTGTGTGATCACCTGTGTGTACACCTGTGAGCATGAACGCTTTGTTTTTAAAAAGGTTCCTTCATGTAATGATCTGCTAGAGGGTGTGGGGGCCACTGCCCCGTCCTCCAGGGCATGACGCAGGTATGGAGGAGATCAAAACTCTAGACATCCAGAGGCCCCCAGAACACAAGAGACCAAGGAAGACCAACAGAGGGCAGCAGCCACCACTATCCCAGAAAGAGCTGAGGAGAGTCCCAGATGAGGGGTCACTCAGCAGCCGCGAGCAGAAGCCAGGGGGTTGCAGTGACGTGCCCGTGAGCTCCGCCGGCAGCCAGCTGTGCCTGAGTGACCGAGCCCGGGCGAGAGGCCGAGGGCACCCGCCTCCGGTGGCCCGAGCGAGCCCCAGGCTCCAGGCCCCGACAAGCAGCCGCCAAGGAGTAAGCCGGTGTGTACCTGGGCGCCCACCCCGGACACAGAGAACCACCAACGCACCGATGTCTGAGGCGTCCGCCACTGGCAGGGGAAGTGGTGGGGAGATAGGCCTCAAACCTTGGAGGGCCTGAGATGTCCCCAGAGAGGTGGCGTCTGATACCCAACCTGACATATAGACACAGACATACAGGCACACACAGATACAAACATCCATTCCCACCCTCATGCTCTCATATGCAATTATTCCACACTCAACCAACGCGAGACAGACATAAAGAGACGCTGTACACACAATCACTCTCCCAAGCGTACTCTAAGAACCGGGTCTGGGTACCCTTGCCCCTGGAGGGGAAACTGCACCCAGACCCAGGTGGTGTTACCCTTTTTCCCTGCGGTGGGGAGAAGCAGACCGCCCGACTCCGCAGCAGCAGGGAGGCCCCACATTCCAGACCCCAGTCAGACGGCCAACTCCTCCTCCTAGCCCCCCGCCCAGCAGGCCGCAGAGAACGGGGTGTGTGAAGACTCCAAACCTCCCTCCACCCGCTCATATGTAGTGTTGATGTATGTGTGTTCTAAGGTGCATTTAAAACCCAGGAGGGCATGGAGCTACCTGCCAGAGCAGCAGGTAAGCGCATAGCCCCTCCTGCTAGCCCTCAATGTCTACGTGTATTTAAAATTGAGAGGTGGGCAACGACGCCAGGGGTGAGGTGTACACCCTGATGGTAATTTGGATTCTGTGTGGCGTGCCCACCCCAAGATCCTATATGTATGTGTAATGAGAGTGTGAGTAATGTGAATGTCTAAGTTGTGGGATAAAATTGAGGCAGAGGCAGCCAGAAGGGGACAGAGGGGGGATGTCTCCCTGCACCCTGGTGACACACCCCTACCCCAAGGCCCTGCATGTGTGGGTGACTGTGGTGGAGCGAGAAGAGGGAGGCAGCTGGAGATGGGAGGGAAGGAAGGAGGGGCAGTGACCCTCCCTGGGGCCAGCTCCCCGCTGACCCCAGTAGGCACCCCCATACTCTGCAACCCGCCAGGAAAGGGGGGCCCAGGCCCATCCGGACCGGGGCCCAGTGCAGCAGCGCCGCCGAGCCCCACATAGCCCGGGACAGTCCACCCGACCCCACCACAGAGAAAACTACACCCACCCCATCATCCACTCATCTTCCAGACTACACAAGACAATAGACGCCCAGGCTGAGATCTTCCTCCACCTCTCCTGTATCTCCCCCTCCAGAGAGAGTTCCCAAGAGAGGAAAGCTCCTGCAAGATGTGACAACCTCCCCACCAGTTGAAGAGCCCCCAGGTGGCTCGATGCACCGGCGGCACCCTGCGCCAGGACCGGGCCCCATACACCCACCCGCCCACAACCCCGGCAACACACCAACCAGGACCCAGGCCCTGAGGCCCGGCCAGGGCCCCAGCCCAGAGACGGAACGCCCCAGAACCTCACGCCCATCCCGGACCCACCCAGGGGCAGCCAGGCTACCAGGTCAGTAACCCACGTCCGTCAGCACAGACCTCCCCTAGCCCTGCTGCACGCAGCCACGAGGAAACCGTCACCCAAGAGCCAACAGAGCCCTTAATTGGCCATGACCGCTACCCTGGGTTGAGCCCCCCAAGGAAGATGCTCCTGGGGAACCCCCCGATGCCCTAAGCCTGTCCCTACCCCCACACCTATCACAACAGTGAAGGTGGGACCAAACTAAGACCCCACCCCACTAGGTGATGGAGCTGATCAAAGGAGCCCAGAGCAATTGATCTGATGTGGTGGCAGAGGCTGTATCAAGACTAATGTGATCTAATAGATAATTTCTATATTGGTTAGAATTAAGATTATTTTTATTTTTCCAGTTCATGAGGACTGTTTTCTTGGCTATGCATAGTGCAGTGAAAACCATATGGGCTATATTCTTTTCCGTAGTGACATTATCTAAGCTGCCCAACAAACATACTAAAGGGGAAGTTGGAATGTTACATTTCAGACACTTCGATAAGTCTTCACATATCTCGCGCCAAAACTTCTGAACTGGTGGACAGAACCAAAGAGCGTGGATATAATTGTCCGGTGAATTGGTTTGGCAGTGTGAGCAGTTGTTGGTAGATGTAAAGCTGATCTTGAACATCCGATGACCTGTATAGTGCACTCTATGTAGTGTTTTGTATTGAATTAATTGAAGACTGGGATTTCTAATTAGATGAAAGGTTTTTGAGCAAATCTGAGACCAGAAGTTTTGGTCTAAGTTAACTGATAAATCCGCTTCCCATTTTGCAGTAGGAAGTGATATTGATTTATCTGTTTTAGAAAGCATTCTGTATATTTTGGACAGTAATTTGGGGGTTTTAAGAGTCAGAAATTGAACCACACTTGGTGGTGTTTGTAGTTCATCTTGACCTGGTTTAAATCTCTTTTTTACTATGGATTTAATTTGCTGATATTCTAAAAATCTTTTCTTGCTGATCCCATATTGTGTAACTAGTCTGTCAAATGAAATAAATTCTGTTCCTTCTAGTATATGTTCTAAATATTTGATTCCTTTACCACTCCAATCTGAAAAGTTTATCATATTATTGTTTTGTAATATGTCAGGGTTGTTCCAGATAGGTGTACGTTTGCATGGGATTAATGAAGACTCTGTCAACTTCAGAAACTCCCACCATGCTGTCAGAGAAGAGCTGATGTTGATGCTTTTGAAGCATTCATGTCGTTGGATGTTTGAGCTAATAAATGGTAGATTTGAAATCTCTAGATTATTGCAAAGTGCTTGTTCTACATCTAGCCAAGGTTCATCTAAGAGGGTATGTTTTTGCCATCCTGAGATAAACTGAAGCCTGTTGGCTAAGAAGTAGTGCTGAAAGTTAGGTAGTTCTAATCCTCCTTTATCCTTGGTCTTTTGTAATGTTTTAAGCTTATACGTGGGGGGGCTTATTTTTCCAAAGGAATTTGGACATATATGAATCTAGAGATCTGAACCAATCTTGTGGCGGTTTAGTTGGGATCATTGAGAATAAATAATTTATTTTTGGTAATACCATCATTTTTATAGCGGCAACCCTTCCCATGAGTGATATGGGTAGACATTTCCACCTAGCCAGATCACCTTCTACTTTCTTTAAAAGTGGGATATGGTTTAATTTAGTTAGATCTGCAAGCTTGGGAGAAACATTAATATCTAAATATTTTATATTTCCGATTGCAGTGGAGTAGAAGAGGAATTATGGAAGGAGCAATTAATTGGAAGGACTGTAGATTTTGACCAGTTAATTGAGTAATCTGATATTCTTGCAAAAGAGTTTATCAGTTCAATCACCCCAGAGATATTGGTTTGTGAATTTTGGAGAAAGAGTAACACATCATCCGCATAAAGGCTGATTTTATGTTCCATGTTCTTGCATTTTATGCCCTTAATTACTGAATTCTGTCTAATTGCTGCTGCTAGTGGTTCGATAAAAATTGCAAACAGTGAAGGGGAGAGTGGGCATCCCTGCCTGGTGCCCCTCAGGAGACAGAAGCTGGAGGATGTCTGGTCATTTGTTCTGACACAAGCTGTTGGGGAATTATATAATATTTTTAACCAGCTGATGAAAGAAGATCCAAAACCAAATTTGTTTAAAGTTGTAAATAGAAATTTCCAGTTAACTCTGTCAAACGCTTTTTCTGCATCTAAAGATAATATTGTAGTTTCAAGGTTTTTACTGTATGAGTAGTCTATCAAATTAAGTAATCTACGTGTATTTGTTGATGAGTGCCTACCTTTATGAAACCAGTTTGGTCAGGATGAATTAAGAGGGGGTTATTTTCTCTAGTCTCTTCGAGAGAGCTTTGCAGATAATTTTGAGGTCTACATTTATAAGGGATATTGGACGATAGCTTGAGGGATATACAGGGTCTTTGCCTGGTTTTAGCAGGAGATTAATGTTTGCAGAATTCATATTTGATGGAAGTCTGCCCTTTTCTTTGATTTCCAACAACGTTCTGTAAAAACTGGTGTTAGAATCGTCCAGAATTCTTTGTAGAATTCTGCAGGAAAGCCGTCTGGACCTGGAGCCTTATTATTGGGCATACTTATCAGGGCTTCCTGGAGTTCACCTGATGTCAGTGGCGAATCCAGTGCAATTGCTTGAGAGTCTGATAATTTTGGGAGAGTTATGTTGTCTAAAAACTGATCAATTTCCTTTTAGATGGGTTTATTTGTGGTGAATACAACGATTTATAGAAATCCCTGAAGATGTTGTTTATTTGTTTCGGTCATATACTGTGTTCCCAGATGAATCTTGAACAGCACATATAGTTGTTTTTTCTTTCTTTATTTTTTAGCTGGTTTGCTAGAAATTGACCGGATTTATTACTATGTTCATAATTTTGTAAGCGTAGTCTTTGTACTAAGAATTTGTTTTTTTTTTATCAATTATCTCATTTAATTCTAGTTTTGTTTTTATGTATTTTGTTCAATGTTTCCTGATCTTGGTGGGACGCGTGGCTTCTTCTAGTGATTTGATGGTTTTTCTAATTCCTGAATATTTTTGTTTTCTTTTTCTTTTTATGTGATGAGAAAGAAATTATTTTACCTCTCATCACAGCTTTCCTGCTTCCCATAAAACAGAAGCTGATGTTTCGGGAGTGTCATTAAAGTCTAAATATGAAGTCCACTCTTTTTTAAAATATTTAATAAAGTCTTCATCTTTAAGCAGTGATGTATTAAATCTCCAGTTTTTACTTAGTGTGGTATTATTCTTCTGCATTAGTGTTAAAGATACAGGAGCATGATCGCTGACAGCTATAGGGTGAATCGCAGTGTCTGAAATGTCACTCAGCAGTGAGCTGCTGACCAAAAAATAATCCAGACGAGAGTAGGAGCGATGAACGGCTCAGCCGTAGTCATGGCAGTTTGGAGGCTGCAGGGCCCTCCCCAAGCCAAACGTGACCCATAGAAGGGTGACTCGAGCTCCCGGGCATGCTTAGCCTCCTGCCTCACCCTCTCTTTGAGGAAGGCAGAAACTGCAGGTCTCCGATACCACACAGAGTCTGCTGGGTCCATGTTCTGGTCGCGATCTTCTGTTAGGTGTAGGCTGTGTGCAGGCAGGAAAAGGACCCAAAGTGCAGACTCCGGAGACAAACGTGAACTTAAACAGCTTTAATGCTGAACTCAAAAAAGGGGTAACGAAACTTCCAAAGTACAAACATTAACACAGGCCGGAAAACAAAACACACAGCATGAGTGAGGGTAGATAAGAGTAGATCACGACAATGACAAACTGAAACACAGGGCTTAAATACATAGAGGGAGCAATCAGGGAATGGGCAACAGGAGGGAAACACAGCTGGGGCAAATCAGGACTAACGAGACAAGGAAAGCAAAACCAGATACACTAACATGAAACACGGACTTTCAAAGTAAAACAGGAAACATAACACAGAGACGCAAACTTAACAAGGGGATACAGCCGACAGGGGAGACAGAGCATCTCTCTGCATCGAATCATATCTGTTATTAATCTCTGTCTCTCTTCCACAGCATGTCTTTCATCCTGTTTTCCTTCTTTCACCCCAACCGGTCGCAGCAGATGGCCGCCCCTCCCTGAGCCTGGTTCTGCCGGAGGTTTCTTCCTGTTAAAGGGAGTTTTTCCTTCCCACTGTCGCCAAAGTGCTTGCTCATAGGGGGTCATATGATTGTTGGGTTTTTCTCTGTATTTATTATTGTGCTATCTACTGTACAATATAAAGCGCCTTGAGGCGACTTTTGTTGTGATTTGGCGCTATATAAATAAAATTGAAAATTGAGAGCAACTGTAGAACACAGAGACATAAACCATAAGACAGAACTCTAAGAAACCCAAAGACTAGAAATGATAAATAATATAATAAACTCAAAAGCCCTGGGTCAACGACCCAGGCATCCTAACACAAATGGGACAGGCCAAAAATAAATAAATAAATAAATTTAAAAAATTTAAAAAAAAATAACAAGTGACAAAGTTCACAGGTTAGAGTTAAATGTCCATCATATAAATTTCACCTCTGTAATATTCTTCATATTTATAATTGAGCGATTTGTGCTATCCTTTTAAATGTGTAAACTCTGTAACATAATGTATTATTTAAATAGTTTAGTCTGTTACTGTTACTGTCTTGGAGCAACTGTAACCCACATAATGTCCTTAAGGATTAATAAAGTATTCTGATCTCCACTGAACTGAATTCAAGAGGATATCTTTACTAATTTCCACTACACACTATATGCTGTCAGTGGGCCCACTGCTTGTCTTGTTGATTTTGATAGCGTCAGTAATCATAATGTTGCAAAATAAATGAAATAACTTAAAGAGCTTTCTTGTGTGTCTCCACAGGGCCCTAACTCCATCTTGGTGGTTCTTGTGATGCTGTTGAATGTAGGTCTAGCGATCATTTTTGTCCATTTCCTCACCTGACCGCATCTGGACTCGGGTAAGAATTTGCAGCTGTATGAGTATTTCAGAACTGAAACTGGTTTCCTGTTGTGTTTATCGTGCACTCAGGAAAGATTGGTCATTTAAAATACAACCTCAATGTAAACTGTATGTAAAAACAGAAGTGCAGTGATCTGCAAACCTATAATTTATTCACAACAGAAAACAGAAAGAGTAGCAAATGTTTACAATAAGACAATGTACCACTTTAAGAAAAATATTACTTTATAAATAAGTTAAGACGGTGGCAATAAAAGACTGGAAACTGTAAGTGGTACTAAAAAGAAACCGCTAGAGGAACATTTTTACTGATACATACTAATTATTATCATTTTACGAGTAATCAAAAAGGAGTTATCTTTAAAATCCTTCTATTACTTTATACAGGTCCCAGTGGTTTTCCCTGCTTTGTCCCCTCTCCACTACAGTGTCAGACCTCTCAGGTCATCAGGTGCACATCTTTAAACTGTTCCCAGAATTAGATCCAAGTGTGGTGAGGGTGCTTTGAGTTACTGTGGTCCTTGTTTTTGGAACATGGACTGTACTGAATAAAAGTCCAGACATGTTTTCCACGAATGATCTAAAGAAGGACCATCTTGCTTTGTTACCTGTGCTCAGTTCAAAAGTCTGCATATCTGATGCTATGGAATGCATTAGTGCTAATGGAATTGGCAACACCACCATCAATGCTAAAAGTGTTTAATATGTGGTTCCAGCTAGATGACGTCTGAAGTTCTTGCATGTTTTTAATTTGTTGGTGTAAACATGATATTTTCTGTTGTGAATAAAATGTGGCTTTATAATATTTGCAAATTATTACATTCCATTTTACACAGAGTCCCAACAATTTTGGATTAAAGGGTTGTCAGTCCAAGTCAAACATGGCTGTTGATTACATTCAAAACTGTGATCACTCCACTGACATGACTGTTGTATCATTAACACATTTTTTTTCTATCCTTGCATTGCACCTTCACAATGGTTCTACAGTTCTGCTGTGGTAATTCTTCTGTTTTTAGTTAGCCTAGAACTTTTGTACTCCAATTAACAAAACTGACCCCTGGACCTGGTTTGAATATATGTTTGACACTGATGGATGCACAGGACATGATGGAGTATCCATGGAGACTCCATCCTTGCCTCTTCCTCTGGTGAAAGGACTACGAGGAAGAGAGAAATGAATAATTCAGTAATTATTTCTAATCATTGTATTTTTTCAGTTTTCAGTGTATTGCACAGCAAGTGTTACTGTGATGCTGTCCAGTGAATAACTGGAACTGAGTAGACTGAGCGAAAGTGAAGCTTAGTTGGTTGTTTAAAGGATGACACTGGTCATTTTTTTTTTTTAAATTATTACTATTGTCCTACACAAGGATGATAAACAGTAGGGGTGCAACAATACACAAAATTCACGGTTTGGTTCGGTTCGATACTTTGGTGTCACGGTTCGATATTTTTTCAATACAAAAAAATGTTCATGCCTTTTTAATTTGTCATTAATTAAAATTATAAATAGATATTTTAACTCAAAAGTAGTTTTTAAATTTAATGTTGCTGAAACAACAAAATAATAAAAATAAATAAATCTATCTGATCGAGAAATCCCTCATCTTTGGAAAAGAGAGTTTATTACAGAGAAATGGCTCTTTCCAAAATAAAAGCTATACTATACCCTTCTTCTGGGGTATATTCTCAGCAGCATATTAAACATATCAGGTCCCCATAAGGAGAATCATGTGCTAACGGCTGTCTAAATGACTCGGGTGAAGTTTGTAGCATGCGTGCTTGTTGTTTTTGTCTGCTTCCACTTGTCTTTGCACTAGGATGATGTCGGCGTAAATGTGCAGTCATATTCGTTGTGTTCCCACTAGTGCTGTCAGTGTTAATCTCGTTAAAATGACACTAACGCCATAACGCGGCAAATCTCCGTTAATGAGTTACCACGGATCGCCCCGTGCATGAGGCTGGACGGCATCAGCACATTAACGAGCTAACTGCGCTAACGCACTAGTTCCCACCAATGTAACTGAGCATTGCGTGGCACATCCGACATACTGTTTTACTTTTGTCCATGACGCGCTTACCATCAGGGTCATAATTGCGATGTTGCAACGAGCTTAGCTTCTGTCTTGCTAGCTTGCGCTGCGCTCAGTGGATATGCGCTCGACAGTGCAGCCTAGGCGGAGTAGTCGAACGCAGATCCACTGAGCGCTCAACACAGACAGCATCGTCAGAAGAAAAGTTGATAAAATAAATTAAAAACTTTGTATTGTTCGATACATATGTGTACCGAACCGAAAGCGCTGTATCGAACGGTTCAATATCGATACGAGTATTGTTGCACCCCTGGTATATATGTATGTATGTATATGTATATATGTTTTTAATGTAAATGTAATTTTAAAAAAGGAGTGACTTTACACTTTTTATGGTCCTAGGAGAGTGAGTGTGTTTGTTGATCTGTTCACATCCATAACATATAAAACTTGATAACTTCATCAGTTGTTCTCTGCAGTAGTGACCGGACTCCTGAATGACTTTACTCTAACAGCTACTTTTGTGACCTTGCAGTGGATCCATCCAGACTAGTCAGAGGGGCCTTTTTTAAAAATGACAGCAGACAGAACAGCAGACACGGACAAAACGGAGGCCTGAAAATAGCCGGGTGGAGGAGAGGATAAAAACACATGGAGGAATGAGGGGGGTGGCAAGGGAGAAAGCTGAAACCATCACCACCCCTGGACTGTGTGAAAGTCTTTGGTGCCCAAGTCTAGCCTGATTGGACTGTTGATGACATGTGACTTCAGTGTGCAGTGAAAGCTGAAGCTGGCAGTAGCTAGTTGGAAATCGGGCCTTCACCCTCAGCGAGATGAGCCAATGGGAGCAGAGTGGATTTGAGTGTCGGGCCTAGCATCTATACTGCCCATAAAAACCTGGAGTTTGTACCTGTTTATCAGTCAGTCCGACTGCTGAGCAAATTTTCACAGTTTGAAATGCTGCAATAAAAAGTTTGTGCCTTGTCCAGCTGAGATGTAAAGAATTTGTTTTGTAGATGATCAGTGAACAACAGCACGGACATTCAGTCGTTATGTTGCTCTTCATGCCATCATTTACTTTGCACCAAGCATACATTGATGAGAAGATGACTTTGCACTGATACCCACTCTGTGTCGCATGGAGTTAGTTTTACTTCAGTTCAGCAAGAACAACTCATCTTTTCTCTCACATATAAGTTCTCATCAGACTGTTGTGATCTAGCTTGTGCACAGATTTCATCACATATGTGTGTGCTTCAGCAGTTTGTGTATGAGAGTGTGAGAGGATGGGCAGGTGTTGGACTGGATAAGTTCAGAGATGCACTTTGAGTTGATGGAAGCCAACAGCTGCCTTACCGTTTTACAGAGTGACATGGTAGTGGGTAAGAATGGGCTGGGCAGGAATGTGAAGCACCAAGCTGCTTCCCTGTGCCAGCTCCTAGGAGAGCGGCTCTATTTCTATCGGTCTGTTTATTGATCCATTTTTATCTGATTCTGTCTCAGTTCCTGCTTTTTTACTTTATTAAAACTTAACCACAGACAATATTTTCATTCACTGTCCACATTATTTCATTTAAAACTGGTTTATTGCACTTATAGTTTTGATCATTATAATGGCTGATTACCAGTCTGTGTATGTTGAATGTTAATATTTTAGTTGACAAATGAGTCCGTCTTCCAGTGGGCTGAGAATGCACTCAAGCCTCCACCGAAGCAGCTCACTCTTTGGACAATATTTCCTTTTAAAGGAATATTATTGTATTTTGTTTGTATCCATTTGTTTTCTTTGTTCTTTTTAAACCTTTTTAAAGTCTATAGTGCAGTAAAAAGAAATGCAAAGTGCAGGCTTTTGTTTGCCTTGTTAAAATCTATGTTACTATAAATGACAGAACTGAGTATAATTATTTTGTATTTATGTGGATACGAAACATGCACCATTCATTTTATTGTATAATGAGTTTAAATGCTTGGTTCCAACCATGCTTGGTTGGTTATTACTAATCTGTTGACCTTGAAGGAGAGGTCACAGGTCAAATATGACATAACATTTGAAATATGGTAGTTTTCGACAATGCACTCTTTCACAACGTGGTTTCTAAGTTATGATGGGTTTTTTTGTCAATTTTCAACCAATAAATCATTAAGTTGACCTTGAAGACCTGGATGGATGTAGTCCAAACGTTAACATGACCCCACTCTACCCCCTACAAAATGTGCTCAACACTTTTTGAGCTATTGTATTTTCAGACAGAGCACACATACGTACACGTGCAAACATGACAAACAAACATAACCACCTTGGAAAATTTAAAGTCTTATTAAAATTCTGGATTTTCCAGATCATACTCTGAATTATAACTAAGAAAATTACTTTGTTTTCTTTGTTTCCTCCCCCTAATATCCACTTTTATGGAAGATGATTGGGGCCACTGGGGGGGAAAAGTGGGGACTTTTTTTTTTTCCAGAATCCTGGACTGGCTGGTGGAGCGACAGAATAAGACTTTAAAGTCCATGATTCATAGGTTTATTCACAAGGATGAAACAATCAGGATCACTGGTTGGAACCTTTGTTGTTTGCAGTGCGGGAGGTGCCCCAGGCTTCCACGGGATTTTCTCCCTGCGAGGAAGCTGGGAAACTGGGTGGAAGGTCCAAGCCCAGCTAAGAAGGACATTCAGTACGTTCTGGACCTGAGAGCAAAGACACACACACTGGGGAGGTTATCACGAAAAAATTATCTCCAGGCCCAGGAACCTCAGCAGTGCCTGTACAGTAGAGGGGCTAGAGGGAGACAAAGTGCTTGTATTACTCCCTTCTTGTAGCTCGAAGTTGCTCACCAGGTGGAAAGGAGCCTTCATGGTCACACAGTGAATAGGTAATAGGTGTTGACTATGCAGTGGTGCGGTTGGACAGGAGAGGACCCACACAGGTATATCACCTTAACCTTCTCAAAACATGGAGAGAGGCCAAACCCACTTCTCTGGTGAAGGAGAGAAATGAGTTTGGCCAGAAGTGCCCAGTTCCTCCCTCCCTCCATTATGATGACCATCACACTCAGGCTGAGCGAGCGAATGTTGCTGCATTGCAACAGCATTTTGCTGATGTTCTCCACATGCCCGGCCGTACTTCTCTGATAGAGCACCATTTTGAAACGTGTCCTGGCGTGACAGTGCATTCACGGCCCTGCAGGTTACCTGAAGGACACATTGTTCAGAAAGAATTGGCTGAGGTGCTAAAGATGTGGGAGTATTAGAAGAGTCTTACAGAGCTTTATGTAGCCCCATAGTTCTTGTGGAGAACAAAGATGGGTCTATGTTGTTCTGTGCTGACTATCGTAAGGTGAGTGAGATGTCACTTATCCCAGGGCCTGGGTCGACGAGCTCCTGGACCGGTTAGGTGCTACTCGATTTGTCACAATGGTGGATTTAACCAAGAGATACTGGCAGATTCCTTCTCTCCAGAGTTTAAGGAAAAATACGGCGTTCTCCACTCAGTACGGTTTGTACCAATTTGTCACACTTCCGTTCGGCTTGTTTGGAGCTCCAGCCAATTTCTAGTGTCTCATGGACCAAGTGCTGCGTCTGCATGTGCTGCCACCTATCTGGATCACTCGGTAGGCTCGGCCGGATGGCTCCCCGGCCTCAGGGCAGCAGAGGTATGTGGTAGGGGTGTGGTCTGCGGCTATTCTGCAGAAGAATGGTGAGGCAGTGGGCTGGGACTGCTTTGGGGAGAGCTGTGCCAGGAACAAGTTGGCTGAAAAGCTGCGCAGAGCGATCTTTGGGGGGGGGTGCAAATAAAACATTACTAGTACTACAACAGTGTGCAGTACATTTTTCACTTTGAATATACAGTACTGTGCAAGACTCTTCTAGTCTAAATTAGGTGCAGTGTTTTTGAGCTGTGCAATATACATGAAAATACAGTCCATAAGGCAAAAGTAGAGTTTGCACAATTATAACAAGGTTTAAAGTCAATATTTGGTTGGACCAACACAGCATGAACTCTCTTCAAGAAGCTGTTTGGTGATATTTTTGTTAAAGTAGTCATCAGAAATAGTTCTTCGGGTTTGTTGAAGGATATTTAAAACTCTTCTTTGGATGTTGGCTTACTTTTTCTGTTCTCTGTCAAGGTGACCACACACTGCTTCAATAAATAAAGCTGTGGAGAGACCCAGCCATACACTCTGAATCATTGCTGAGCTAAAATTAAGCCACTGAGTAATTCAATCTGAAATGAACATAGGCCTTCTGCTCTAACAGTCTCCGATTTGCACAAAATATATAAAGATTGACATGAAATTTTATCTTCATATATCAAATACTTGATCTTTTTTGTCAAAGGTCAAACAAAGGTCCATCCTCCAATGTTCAGTCCCTTTGTTTCTGCACATTGAAATTTGAGGCAATATTTGAACATATATATCCCAAAAACGACTCTTTACTGCTGTTTCTTACCATCAGAATTAATCAGGAGCTGTAATTTGGGTCAAAGTATTGGTTATTTAAAATATGGAGAGAAAAAATCTTGCTGACCTGTAAAGTTGTGTTTAAAAAAAACAAAGAACTTAACTTTGCAAAAGATTAATGATAATGTCTGAATGGTATATAGTTACATGTCACATAAATCCAGAATAAAACATGTTCAATATTTTTTTAACATGAAATTGTTATTTAACAAACTGAAGAAAATATTTTCAATGAACTTTCATTTATTGAGCACATATGACAAAAATAGTAACATCATCAGAAAGTCTTAAGTGAATGACACAAAGTTTGGCTTTGTGTTCGTCTGATGAAGATTTTAGGTAAAATTATAATTTGATTCTTGTCCAAACTCCGTCGCCTTTGGAAAGTTTTGGTAGATTCAGACCTTGGAAATTCCAACGTCTTGCTCCTTGGAAGAAAAATATATAAAAAAAGAGGGATGACTCAAGACTTTTGCACAATACTGTAATTCTGAAACTATTTGCTCTTCCAGTTTTTTACAGAGTGCTGAATCCCTCCACATCTTTACCTTTTTGGAAATCATGTTGTAGACGATCAGACTCTGTTTCAAAACTTAACCTGATAAAACCGTCTGTTCTACTATTTCCTTCATGCTTCTCGCTACAGACTATAAAATGATCCCGTTAACTTTCTTAGATGTCAGATCCCGTCTCAGGAGTACCGTGCAGTGTTAGAGCATCTGACAGGCTGATTAATGTATAGTATGTCATTTTCTCAATATAGCAACAGGCCCACACATAACAGGCCCTCCTGCTTTTTTAGTGCTGTGCTATTTTAAGCCTGAACACTTGCTTATTAGGAATAAAGTCTGTGTCTTTCCATGGTGAGGTTTATGGCAGGCAGTGGGTTATGAAACATAATATTTTACTCAGGTCTGATTTTTTCTTTTCTTTTTTAAAATCCAAGCAAAACTGTTGATATAGAAAGAAGTTGTATGAGTAGCAAAGAGCAAAGAGGTGGAGACAACCTGACAGTTTGATAATATGCTGTTTGTGACGACAGACTGGGAGAGTTTCTTTATGGAAAATAAATGTCTGTAATGTGTAAATGATATTTTGTCTGAGCTAGATTTCAGCCTGCCTTGTACCTGCTGAGGGCAAACTTTGTGACAAATAAAAGTATGTGATTGGATTAAGCATCAATATCTCTCCTGTGAAAAGTCTATTTTAGTATTGATTGTACACCAACATGACAGTCTGCTCTTTTCTAGGGTTTGTACTTGACTCTATGCTGTGTGTGTTTTTAAGGCATTTTAAGAGCCTTAATTTAAGAGTCTTTATTCCTGCATGAATTATGACTTCAATCAGGATTTTTTCTTAAGTATTTTTATTCATCTTTAGACATGAAAAAAAAGATTTTTGAACTTCATTTTGTGAAACGTGTACTTTTCAAAGAGTTTTTTACATGTCCATTGACTAACCAGTGGGTGGCAGGTATGGAGCAACACATCAGTCTGGTTTATGTGCAAGTATCCCATCAACACTGACACAAATACAAGACAGCAGCCTTTGAATAGCTGTCCACTGTAGTGACAACTATGTGTTAAAAATTGTTCATGGCTGTGATTTTAATACTTGGCTTGACTTCTATACGTAATTATTATCTTGACTGTTACCAGTGATACGTTTGCCATATTGTCATGTGTTATTTTGCAATAAATGTTTATTTTTTGTTGTTTTTTCTTCCTCAGTTGTTTCTAAGGAGATGATATAAAACTGGATTTCATGTTACATGATGTGTTTGTGTAATCTGGTCCTGTGTCTTTGTTTTCCAGTCTGTGCAAAGGGAATTATTGTTACTGTAATCACTAAAATGGAATATAGATAATTAGATCACATGCATACTAAACTTTGATGCTGTGGCATTCAACAGTCATATTCACTACAATTAGGGAATGGCGGGGAGCATAACACTGTACTCTCCTTCTCCACTGTTCTATTAGAAATGCTCCACCTCTAAGTGGGCGTGGCTGTTCTATTACCAAAATGGTCATGGCTGCTGGAAAGTGCAACACAACATCAAAGATTATTTTTATTGTAACTGTGAAAAAAAATAGTTTCATTGTCACTGCTAAAAATAACCTTATAAACTAATCTTTAGGTTCTTGTTCTGTTTTTATTTTATTTTAAGTGCTGCACAAAGTTGAGCGATAGACATTACAGAGATGTGTTCTTAGGTATGTCATTAATTTGATTCCATTCATCATTCCACATGTAGACAGTCCCATTTATTTTAGGATTTACATTTGTGTAAGATCATTTTTAATTTGTGTAGTTGTAGAGTCTAAGTGGTGCTTTTAGTCCGCTCTAATAGAAAGCTCCAGCTCACTGTTTGGCAGTGTTGATGAATAAATGGGATAAAGACAAGGAGACAAATATCTTTTTGTAAGAATAAGACGGAGTGGTTTTTGTGTTCCATGTACACAAAATGCTGCTGAGTACCTGAAAAAGTACTCAAAGCCCTGCCGACCAGCTCTCATCAGATTCACGAAAAACCTCTTCCTGACACACACCACAGTCCCACCCAGCTGCTGTAATCCCCATCCAAAGAATCTTACTCATCAGCACTCTGAGCGACTGCAGGCCCATTGCACTGTCACCAGTGACTGCAAAATGCTTCGACAGGTTTGATCACAACACATCAAAATCTACCTTACTCCTGACTTTAGGAGCAATCAACCATCAGTTTCCATACAGAGCAAGCAGGTCTGTTGTCGTTTCCATTGCCCTCCATACGGCTCTTCAGAGACTATAGCTCTGCTTTCAATAAGGTGATTTCTGATATTCTTATAAACAAAATGTTTGCTCCCGGAGGAACAAACTGGAGGGAGAGGCTGTTGTTGACATCCCACCGCTCAGGGACTGATATCCTCAGTCTCTGTGAATGCCAGCTCCTCTACAGCAAACACTGCAGCGCATTGAGCCACTCTATAAATAGATTAGATTAGAATTAAATTGTATTGAATTGAATCAAAATCAATAGTAAGGACCACAGAAAAAACCCTGTCACTGACACTGTCAGGTCCCGATACCTCTCCAGAGTGAAGAGGCCAATCAGAGACCACTGTCATCCTCGCCATCACCTCTTTAGCTTGCTTCCTTCTGAAAGAAGCCACAGGAGCATAAAAAGTAGGATAAATACTAAAATATAGCTTCTTTCCACAGGCCATCAGGTGACTTGACACCCACAATAAACTCCAAGTGGTCACTGAACACTGCTGATCGCTGTACAATACCAACTGTAAGTGCAACAGGTAAAATACCTCTGATATATCCATCTATGCCTACATGTGCAATTTTTCACCTCCTAAGACCCGAATTCTTTCATGGCATGCATTTTTAATTTCTCTTTGCTATTTGGGCTGATTGGGACCTGATGAATGTAAAAACGCAGAATTATCTTTTTACTTGATTTTGCTCTACAAGCGCCTGATATCCAGATATGAGGACATTCCTCCCACAGTCCAAAGACATGCAGTTAGTGGGGTTAGGTTAGATGGTGATTTTAAATTTCCCATAGGTGTGAATGTCTGTCTCTATGTTAGCCCTCCGCAAAGCCAGATCATCTTACTATTCGTCACTGATTGAAGAAAATAAGAACAACCCCAGGTTTCTCTTCAGCACTGTAGCCAGGCTGACAAACAGTCAGAGCTCTACTGAGCCAACAATCCCTTTAACGTTAACTAGTAATGACTTCATGAACTTCTTCACAAATAAAATTTTTATCATTAGAGAAAAAATTACCAATAATCATCCCACAGATGTAATATTATCTACAGTTACTTTTAGTACCATTGATGTTAAGTTAGACTCTTTTTCTCCAATTGATCTTTCTGAGTTAACTTCAATAATTAATTCCTCCAAACCATCAACGTGTCTTTTAGACCCCATTCCTACAAAACTGCTCAAAGAAGTCCTGCCATTAATTAATTCTTCAATCTTAAATATGATCAACCTATCTCTAATAATCGGCTATGTACCACGGGCCTTCAAGCTGGCTGTAGTTAAACCTTTACTTAAAAAGCATCTCTAGACCCAGCTGTCTTAGCTAATTATAGGCCAATCTCCAACCTTCCTTTCATATCAAACATCCTTGAAAGAGTAGTTGTCAAACAGCTAACAGATCATCTGCAGAGGAATGGCTTATTTGAAGAGTTTCAGTCAGGTTTCAGAGCTCATCACAGCACAGAAACAGCTTTAGTGAAGGTTACAAATGATCTTCTTATGGCCTCTGACAGTGGACTCATCTCTGTGCTTGTCCTGCTAGACCTCAGTGCTGCGTTCGATACTGTTGACCATAATATCCTATTAGAGCGATTAGAACATGCTGTAGGTATTACAGGTACTGCACTGCAGTGGTTTGTATCATATCTATCTAATAGACTCCAGTTTGTTCATGTAAATGGAGAGTCCTCTTCACACACTGAGGTCAATTATGGTGTTCCACAGGGTTCGGTGCTAGGACCAATTCTGTTTACATTATACATGCTTCCCTTAGGCAGCATCATTAGAAGACATAGCATACATTTTCACTGCTATGCAGATGACACCCAGCTCTATCTGTCCATGAAGCCAGATAACACACACCAATTAGTTAAACTGCAGGAATGTCTTAAAGACATAAAGACCTGGATGGCCGCTAACTTTCTGCTTCTTAATTCAGATCAAACTGAGGTTATTGTACTCGGCCCTGAAAATCTTAGAAATATGGTATCTAAGCAGATTCTTACTCTGGATGGCATTACCTTGGCCTCCAGTAACACTGTGAGGAACCTTGAGTCATTTTTGACCAGGACATGTCCTTCAACGCACATATTAAACAAATATGTAAGACTGCTTTCTTCCATTTGTGCAACATCTCTAAAATTAGAAATATCCTGTCTCAGAGTGACGCTGAAAAACTAGTTCATGCATTTATTACTTCCAGGCTGGACTACTGTAATTCATTATTATCAGGATGTCCTAAAAACTCCTGAAAAGCCTTCAGCTGATCCAAAATGCTGCAGCAAGAGTCCTGGCAGGGACTAGAAAGAGAGAGCAGATTTCTCCTGTTTTGGCTTCCTTCATTGGCTTCCTGTTAAATCCAGAATTGAATTCAAAATCCTGCTCCTCACATACAAGGTCTTAAATAATCAGGCCCCATCTTATCTTAATGACCTTGTAGTACCATATCACCCTATTAGAGCACTTCGCTCTCACACTGCAGGCCTACTTGTTGTTCCTAGAGTATTTAAAAGTAGAATGGGAGGCAGAGCCTTCAGTTTTCAGGCCCCTCTTCTGTGGAACCAGCTTCCAGTTTGGATTCGGAGACAGACACTATCTCTACTTTCAAGATTAGGCTTCAAACTTTCCTTTTAGCTAAAGCATATAGTTAGGGCTGGACCAGGTGACCCTGAATCCTCCCTTAGTTATGCTGCAATAGAGCGTGAGGCTGCCGGGATTCCCATGATGCATTGAGTTTTTCCTTTCCAGTCACCTTTCTCACTCACTATGTGTTAATAGACCTCTCTGCATCGAATCATATCTGTTATTAACCTCTGTCTAACTTCCACAGCATGTCTTTATCCTGTCTTCCTTCTCTCACCCCAACCGGTCGCAGCAGATGGCCCCGCCCCTCCCTGAGCCTGGTTCTGCCGGAGGTTTCTTCCTGTTAAAAGGGAGTTTTTCCTTCCCACTGTCGCCAAAGTGCTTGCTCATAGGGGTCATATGATTGTTGGGTTTTCTCTGTATGTATTATTGTGCGATCTACTGTACAATATAAAGCGCCTTGAGGCGACTTTTGTTGTGATTTGGCGCTATATAAATAAAATTGAATTGAATTGAATTGAATTGAATTGAATTGAATTGGTGACCTGTGAAGGATGTGCCCTGTCTCCCGCCCTAACACAGCTGGGATAGGCTCCAGCCCCTCGTGACCCTGAATTGGATACGAGGATGGATTCAAGTAGTGGCTAATTTGAAGGGCACTCTAATTCTGAATTTTTACATACAGCTTGCAGCCAGAAGTCCTTGTGTTTGTCTTCATCTCTTCTCTGATGAGGGTTTTTAATAATACAGCACCAAAGACTATTCTTACTTATTCCAGCGATGTCACCAGTTTGCTCACTCTTGTTCTGATTGTTTTTATGCTTCCAGAATGTGCATGCAGCTCCGATGGCCTAATTATGACATCACTCCCAAAATGGTCTATTGGCCCACACCTCTTATAAACTAACAGTGTTTTGTAGGATTACTCTCTTATTTGCAGAAATCTTATTGTTCCATTTTAGTGTTATGTTCTGTCTTTTCTTTCTCACCTGTTTCTTTATAATGCAGAGGAACCATATGATTGGATCTCCTGGTGGAGTAGTGCAGTATCCAGCACAAATGGATTGGAACACATTACTTTTTGCGATTGTGGCTCAAGAGTTGGCAGTTCGTCTTGTAATTGAAAGGTTGCCGGTTCGAGCCCCGGCTCCGACAGTCTCGGTCGTTGTGTCCTTGGGCAAGACACTTCACCCGTTGCCTACTGGTGGTGGTCAGAGGGCCAGGTGGCGCCAGTGTCCGGCAGCCTCGCCTCTGTCAGTGCGCCCCAGGGCGGCTGTGGCTACAATGTAGCTTGCCATCACCCGTGTGTGAATGGGTGAATGACTGAATGTAGTTCTCCAAAAGTTGAATCTGTTCATCTGGACGTAACGCTACGTCCAGATGAACAGATTCAACTTTTGGAGATTTACTTTCCTGGATGATTGAGAATGCATCAAGATGACTGAATGTAGTGTAAAGCGCTTTGGGGTCCTTAGGGACTAAGTAAAGCGCTATACAAATACAAGCCATTTACCATTTACTAAAGTACAAGCTTAATCTACTTTAAGTATTTCTATGTTACGTGTTATGTTGCTTCTATTCTGGCATATTTTGGGTGAAAATATTGTACTTCATGCTATTTATGTTAAAAACTTCTGATTCTTCTATGTAAACATTATTATACATAAAGCTATCCAGCACCATAGACATAATGATCTGAAATGATTCAATAATATAATGTAGATTCGGAAAAATGCCATTCTACATAATGAGTACATTTACTTTAGGCAGTTTATATAACTTGTGCACTACGTAGCTTTTTCGTGATTCTTGGTCTGTGACCCGGTGTTTTGGACTCTCTGTTTCTCTTATTTAATGTTTTTGTGTCATGGTTCTAAAAAGAACTAAGAATTAGTTCTTTTTGTCGTTTTTGCAGTCTTGAGTTGTGACACATTTCCGGTTTGGTTTCTTTATGTTTTCTCATGTGTTTAGTGACATCTGGTGGCCAAAAATATGAAGAGCAGCTTGAATCATTATCAGTGCCCAGTCTGCAGAGCTCAGCTGACAGCTTCTGTTTAATATCATGTGACGGTTCTGTGTGATACTGACCTCCCATTTTGGTGCTTTGAACTTGCATTTTGGGGGGTGAAAAAATTATGTTATGTCCTCTTGATTAATAAACAATCAAGAGTGATATTTATATACAATATGTTACAGATGATATGTATAGTCTATTTCTTATTTATGTTTTTGACCTTTGGGCAAAATTGCTTATGAACTGGTAAAATAAAAACATAAGACATTATGTTATTCTGTTTGAACTTCCTCTCTCCCTCACTGGTTCCAAGTCTGTCGTTGTGTCGCACACCGGTCCACTATTTATCACAACAAAACACAACACAAATCCTGCCAGTGATTCACTTTCTTATAAACCACAGAATCAGTTCCTGAAGCAGTGACGTACTTCACTCAGTACGTCACTGCTTTGATACCGAGCTCAGTTGTTTAGTATGAAGTGACAGTTCTGTGTGATTGGGCTACCCTGTTGTGACGCTTTGTTTTTTGTTTTTGTTTTGTTTGCTTGTTTGTTTGTTTGTTTAAGCATGTGCCATGGTGTGGTTTCCCTTTGCCTGGGACTTCTTAATGTTTGTAAACATATTCGATAAAAATTACAATATAAATAATAATATACAACACAATGGTATAATACTGTGAGGTGTGCTGTGAGGTTGGACTGGTACATTTATATATAATATATTATAACTTATACATATAGTGTATTTTTTGTTTATGTTTTTCGGGTAGAGTTGTTTGTGAACTACTAAAATAGAAACATAGCACATTTATTGTTATTATGGTTATTCATTTTGGTTTTTATTTAGGAATGACAGAGCGTCCTCTCTTGCATCTCATGTTGGTTTGTGGAGTTTTTTGCACAAAATTATCATCAAAACATTTTGCTAATTATTCACTTCCTTATAAATAATTGAATCAGGTACTGAAGCTGTGATACACCGAATAAAGCTTTGGAGGTCACTGATCACGTGACCCTGGCCAGACGACCAAACCTCGACACAGTGCCTCTGAAGCACTGTTTTGGGGGGGTTTTGACACATGTCAGATCTTCAGCTTCAAACGGCCCATCACTATCTTTAGCCATCTGTGCTGCCTCAGTAGATAAAGGTTTGTTTCTGTTTATTAGAATTCAATTCAATTCAATTTTATTTATATAGCGCCAAATCACAACAAAAGTCGCCTCAAGGCGCTTTATATTGTACAGTAGATAGCACAATAATACATACAGAGAAAAACCCAACAATCATATGACCCCCTATGAGCAAGCACTTTGGCGACAGTGGGAAGGAAAAACTCCCTTTTAACAGGAAGAAACCTCCGGCAGAACCAGGCTCAGGGAGGGGCGGGGCCATCTGCTGCGACCGGTTGGGGTGAAAGAAGGAAAACAGGATAAAGACATGCTGTGGAAGAGAGACAGAGATTAATAACAGATATGATTCGATGCAGAGAGGTCTGTTAACACATAGTGAGTGAGAAAGGTGACTGGAAAGGAAAAACTCAATGCATCATGGGAATCCCGGCAGCCTCGTCTATTGCAGCATAACTAAGGGAGGATTCAGGGTCACCTGGTCCAGCCCTAACTATATGCTTTAGCAAAAAGGAAAGTTTGAAGCCTAATCTTGAAAGTAGAGATAGTGTCTGTCTCCTGAATCCAAACTGGAAGCTGGTTCCACAGAAGAGGGGCCTGAAAACTGAAGGCTCTGCCTCCCATTCTACTTTTAAATACTCTAGGAACAACAAGTAGGCCTGCAGTGTGAGAGCAAAGTGCTCTAATAGGGTGATATGGTACTACAAGGTCAGAAGGTACTGCAGTATCCGGTCCCGAACCATCAGACTGAGAGACAGCTTTTTCCATCGGGCCATCAGAGTGCTGAACACTTCATAGACACCTCACCATCACTTACCGGAACGTCAACATTATGTACTCCATACTGTACATATATGCCACTTGTTTTGCACATATTTTATTTTATTTAACTTTATATATATAGATATAGATATAGATATAGATATAGATATATATATATATATAGATAGATAGATAGATAGATAGATAGATAGATAGATAGATAGATAGATAGATAGATAGATAGATAGATAGATATATAGAGGAACCATCATGGAAGGACAGGCCCCTGCACGGTATGTACCACCGGCAGATAGAGGAGGTGGCTGATATCCAGAAATCCTACCAGTGGCTGGACAAAGCTGGACTGAAAGACAGCACAGAGGCACTAATCATGGCAGCACAGGAACAAGCTCTGAGTACAAGATCCATAGAGGCTGGGGTCTATCACACCAGGCAGGACCCCAGGTGCAGGCTGTGTAAAGATGCCCCAGAGACAATCCAGCACATAACAGCAGGGTGTAAGATGCTAGCAGGCAAGGCATACATGGAACGCCATAACCAAGTGGCCGGCATAGTGTACAGGAACATCTGTGCCGAGTATAACCTGGAAGTCCTGAGGTCAAAATGGGAGATGCCCCCAAGGGTGATGGAGAATGACCGAGCTAAGATCCTGTGGGACTTCCAGATGCAGACGGACAAAATGATGGTGGCTAACCAACCGGACATAGTGGTGATAGACAAACAGAAGAAGACGGCCGTAGTGATCGATGTAGCGGTTCCGAATGACAGCAATATCAGGAAGAAGGAACACGAGAAGCTGGAGAAATACCAAGGGCTCACAGAAGAGCTCGAGAGGATGTGGAGGGTGAAGGTAACGGTGGTCCACGTGGTAATCGGAGCACTAGGTGCGGTGACTCCCAAGCTAGGCGAGTGGCTCCAGCAGATCCCGGGAACAACATCGGAGATCTCTGTCCAGAAGAGCGCAGTCCTGGGAACAGCTAAGATACTGCGCAGGACCCTCAAGCTCCCAGGCCTCTGGTAGAGGACCCGAGCTTGAAGGATAAACCGCCTGTAGGGGCGAGATGGGTGTTTTTTTTTTTTTTTTATATAGATATATACACACACACACACACATATGTATATATATAAATTTGGTATACATATTCACTAATGGGCATACATTCTCATATCTGTACATATATTTATTCTTATAATTCTCACATTCCTATTCTTATATTTTGCCTTGTTCTAATGTTACCTGTATTTTGCACACCTCTGTTGCTTGTGAAGCCTGCACACAAGAATTTTCACTCACATGTGCTGTAACAGTGTACAGCACATGTGATGTGACAATAAAAGTGATTTTGAATTATTATTATTTTTATTCCTATCCTCGCCCTTTGTTTTCTAGTTTTCACCAGCTAGGCAGTAAGATAATGCTCCAATAACCAGACTTATTTTCCTTTTTTGTGCTGATTTACTGAAGAATGGCCTCTGATCCTTGCCTTCTCTTTGACCATTGTAAATCTGAAAACATACAAAATATTGTATTAGCTAACTACCGTCGCAAACTAGCTTGTTACACGCTTACTGCAAGCTGACAAGAAAATACTTTCATAACTCAGACATACAAATTATTATACAATTTTTAAACAAAACAAAAAAACAATTATTATTTTATCATCACTCATACTTATGGACAAATCTCGTCCAAAGCAACAACATTTTAATGTCCATATCAGCTTAAAACAGTAATACTTTGGCATTACGTTTAGCCATCTTGGATTTTTCGCTTTCGCTATTTTTCTTTTTCCCAAGTAATCAAAACAATATTACAAAGCAGCCACCAGAGGGAGCTCTAGGGCAGTTTATAAAACTGTATAAGCCAGTGTAAGGTACAAAGGCAGAACAAGCGTAGTCCTTGGAAAACCAAAGATACCTTGAAGGACCCCCAAGACCCCAGGCCTCTGGTAGAGGACCCAGTGTTCATGTGAGAATGATAGATGTAACTGAAGTAAAATTGCATAAACTGAATTAAACATGAAGAGAACTGAATTCATATGTGACTGAATGTTCATAAGTATTGGAACTTTCTAGCATAGAAAAGAAAAATAAAGGTCTTATCTCTGCATCCAGGAGGGGGATGAGTCTAAGACAGCCTTTAATACAGCTTTTAGACACTTTGTCATTTGGATTAACAAACGCACCCGCTGTGTTTCAGGCTCTGGAAAAGGAAGTCTTAAGAGACTTCCTTAAGAGACATTTGGTCTCAACTACTTTTTGCTGTAATTTTCACCTTTATTGTTGAATATACAGTTTTCAGTTGGGTGTTTCTGTTTTCACCAAAGCACTCTTCTTTCTGGCTTTGCTCTGCGATGTATTTTTGTACCCACTGTTTTCTACGGTGGCCCTGAAGTGCAAACCACAAAAACAAATCACAAAAAGCACAACAAATTGAAAAGCGCAAAAACAAATTGAAAAGCGCAAAAACAAATCACAAAACGCACAACAAATTGAAAAGCGCAAAAACAAATTCACTTAACGCAAAAACAAATTGAAAAGTGCAAAAACAAATTGAAAAGCGCAAAAACAAATTGAAAAGCGCAAAAACAAATTCACTTAACGCAAAAACAAATTGAAAAGCGCAACAACAAATCACTTAACGCAAAAACAAATTGAAAAGCGCAAAAACAAATCTCTTAACGCAAAAACAAATTGAAAAGCGCAACAACAAATCACTTAACGCAAAAACAAATTGAGAAGCGCAAAAACAAATCTCTTAACGCAAAAACAAATTGAAAAGCGCAACAACAAATCACTTAACGCAAAAACAAATTGAAAAGCGCAACAACAAATCACTTAACGCAAAAACAAACTGAAAAGCGCAAAAACAAATTCACTTAACGCAAAAACAAATTGAAAAGCGCAAAAACAAATCACAAAACGCAAAAACAAAAACCAAACCGGAAGAGGTAGGTACCAATGCTGCAACAACAGGCATCACTGATTGGATGATGGATCCGGTAGCCTTTTGAACCGGAAGTTGTTCTGTTCGGAAGTTTGGTGACTGCTCTACCAACTTTTTTTCCACAACTTGGACAAAACATGTTGGCTGTATCCCAATTCAGGGTCTGCAGCCTTAAAGGCTGCATTTTAAGGCCGATTACGTCACAGCGGCGCGCCGAAGGCTGTCCCAATTCAAAGGCTGCTCGAAATGCGGCCCTCAAATTCGGCCTTCAAATTCGGCCTTCATTTCCATGAATTTTAAGGCTGTGGCGGTGTAGACTTCGTGGCCCAACATATCCCACAATTTATAGCGCGGCAGTCACTGTGGATAATTTTGCCGCAGACGGCAGAAGCGTAGCGGCCGAAGAGTAAACTGTTAAACGTAAGTACTGAATATGATGTCACTTTTTTATGTGCAAATGTTTAATAATGAGGAACATTAAAACACTACTGTTGGCCACATGTCGGCAAAGTTATGTGACATTAGCGATGTTTGTACTTTCAGCGTTTACTTTGTTTTAAAGCATTTAAAATATAATAATACAATAGTTGACCTTAATCTTACAGAGAATGTGATGATTTTATGGATAATTAAAGTCAGTCATATATCCACAAACACAACAAGCTGAAAGTCAGTGATGCTGCTCGGTTTGCAGTCCTGAATATGACGGCACAAGCAGGATTCACTGCACTGTTAATGTTAGCTATGTTATATTGCTGCCTCTGTTCGGTGGTGTCGAGCCAAACGGACTTTAACGTGTGTTTGAACGAGCTGACGGTTCACTCGTTAAGCTGAAAGAAAGATGCTTTAATCACAGGAGTCACACATGTGTCCACTGGACCATCTGGAACTCTTCTTGTTTAGCACTTTTCGTAATAACACAAACACTAAATCCTCCTTCTCTTGTGCTGTTTTGTAGCAGTGTGTACACCTGAGACTGTCACCTGTCTGTCTGTCCTGCACTCTCTCTCTGTTTCTTTCTCTCTGATTGTGGAATAAAAGTATGAACATGTATTTATAAGTTACACTTGTGTTTGAATCCTGCAGCTTATCACACATTTGATTTCCATGTGTGACAACTGCAAGTGTCCAGAGTGAGGACAGACTGAGGGACCCACTGCTGCACATCATCTGTGAGGCTTTGCACCCCTGATGATCCACCAGGACAAACTCAGCAGTGTGTGAGGAAGAGGAGGAGGAAGAGCCAGCAGCAGCTGACAGATGGAGAGAATAGACAGACTGTTCCCTGTTTGTGAAGGACTGCTAGAAACATTTAAAATAACTAATTGTCTGTCCTGAATCAGTCTTATTAGGTAATGTTCAAATAATTTGATCATCCCAGTGTTTTCAGTGTGGGAGAAAGTACTCAGGGCCTTCAAGTTACACACTATGAAAGGCAGCAACAAGTTTAATATTCAGAAACCTAAAGTATGTATCAGCAGCAGAATGGAGCTAAAAATAAATGTTTGTTTCAGTTCTATGAAGCTTTGAGTATTTTGGATTAGTAGTACTGCTGTGTTTGTTGCATCATATTGCTGTAATTGTTTATATGCTTTATATATTCTGAGGTAAGTTGAGCTATAGTGTTACATCATATTCTATAAGGATGTTATGTGTTTGTATACTTTCTGCCCAGTTTGACCCATTTAGCAGAAGTCAGCCTGTTTAAGGCTCTGATATCTATTCTGTATGACTTAAAGCAGTTATGACATGGTCTGATTTTCTCACCCAATAAAGGGATATTTAATATATCAGTCTACTCTTCATTCTATCAGAAACAGTTATCACAGCTCGTACATTTTCTTTTTACACATATATGTAAGCATTGAGCCAAATTTAGTAATGCCAACATATTACACGGACAATATTTGTCTCTTATATATAATACATCTACATATACACTGTCAAAGATACTTGTCTTTGAGTGAAGATTTAAGGTGATGGGACATATAAATAACTGCAACTTGAATCTTTACTGAAGCTCAGTATTAGACACAGAGTTCACTCACATGAATTTCACTCACATGTGCTGTACCAGTGTACCTGCACATGTGATGTGACAATAGAAGTGATTTGATTTGAGAGTTCAAACTCACTGCTGTAATAACTTATGATTAATATAATAACTATGATATTGGCCATATCATATTTACACTGACTTTAGTCTCATGAACAACATTAGCTAATTGTTATTTACTAGCTAATCTTAAATGACTGTTCAGTACAGATATGAAGGCCAGCAATCATATTTTACAGTCCTGTGGTCTCAGCCTCAGATACTTATTAAATCACACAAAGCTCGTGTAGAAACAAACACACGAACAAAATATGTTCTCCTTCATTTCCGTCAAAGCTGTATGAAACATTTCCAGCGGTTGGTGTTATGGTTGCTAGGCAACCTGGGCAGCGCGACGGAGGCTAGACCGTCCCATTTCACAAGCCTCGCACTTCCGGCCTTAGCGTTTTTAAGTACGCGGCCCTTGAGGATCGTTGAGGCTGCGTACTTTAAGGCTGCAGACCCTGAATTGGGATACAGGCGTTGACTGCTCTTTCTCATAACCACGTTCGGCAGAACAACTTCCGGTTCAAAAGGCTACCGGATCCATCATCCAATCAGTGATGCCTGTTGTTGCAGCATTGGTACCTACCTCTTCCGGTTTGGTTTTTGTTTTTGCGTTTTGTGATTTGTTTTTGCGCTTTTCAATTTGTTTTTGCGTTAAGTGAATTTGTTTTTGCGCTTTTCAATTTGTTTTTGCGTTAAGTGATTTGTTGTTGCGCTTTTCAATTTGTTTTTGCGTTAAGTGAATTTGTTTTTGCGCTTTTCAATTTGTTTTTGCGTTAAGTGGTTTGTTGTTGCGCTTTTCAATTTGTTTTTGCGTTAAGTGAATTTGTTTTTGCGCTTTTCAATTTGTTTTTGCGCTTTTCAATTTGTTGTGCGTTTTGTGATTTGTTTTTGTGGTTTGCACTTCAGGGCCACCGTAGTTTTCCCACACATAATTTTTGCGCTGTCAATGTCAGTAATTGCATCCCAAAGCACTCTGTCACAAGGATCTCTGCCTCACTCTTTGGTTACAGAGGGTGGGATTACACTCTTCACCGTTGTCTGTGTCAGTTATCTTGACTTGCTCACCTTCGTGGACAGTCTTTAATCCAGTGAAAAACAGACTGATAAACTGCACATTTATTACTGCAGCTAAACTTGTCCAGTGGGTTTCTTCCTGGTAGAGAGGTTTTCTGCTGATCCCTTTGTGCCAGTGGCTAGCCTTTCTGTCACTTTTGCTATGGGATATGTACCATTTCTTGGTCAATTCCCCTACTTGAGACAGCCTCTGATTTTCCTCCAAATATCCTTTTCAGAGTCAACTTCATTAATGTAAAAGTCAGATCTGAACATGCTGTAAAGACTGTCGGCCTTTTGCATCCAAACATGCAGCATCTAATGATTTAAAAGCCAACACTGCATTGGGAAGCTCCATCTTGTATTTGCACGTATGACTGTATCGTTGTTCAAAGTCTATGGTATAGTTTGTCAGTTACACCGGGGTCTCCCGTTATCTTTTCAAAGCAAGAATAAGCATCATAGGTCTGGTCTTTTTCTTCAAGAAACAAACTGTCAAGATTCGTGAGTAATGTGTTCATACCAGGGTCCTTGTTCAAGTCATCGACCAATATGCCCACCGCTGTTCCTCTCACCCTTTTGGAGACCATGAAAACACCAGTTGCTTGCTTATCTTTGTTGAGCTGTGACTTGTATCCAGATAGCACCTTCATTCCTTCAGCTTTCACATGGCTTTGATTCGTCAAAGTATGGAGACAATCTGTAACTGCTAGCCATCCTCTCCTACCAATATTGATCTATAATGAAACAGACTTTAAGGTGGTTTAATATTTACTTTATTAGTGTACATCATCATCCTGTTGACTTTCCAAAACAACTGGGATGTCCCCACTTAAAAAAGTCCAACTGGAATAAGCTTGCAAGTTAATAGTGTCATCCACAAATGCAGGTTAAAATTATGTCATGCAAAGAAGAAGCCATATGATTAAAGCAACTCTTTTTGGAAAACATGGATGCCACATCCTCTAAAGAGGAAAGGGACATCCATGTTGCTGTCAGCACTCAGTTCAAAAGAAGAGTTCTTCAAATTCTCTGTCACATAACAATTCCTCTGCTACAAACGCAGCATTTCTCATTTCCCAGATATTTATGAATGTTGGTTTTTTATTGTGAATAAATATAAGTATATGACACTTTCAAATCACTGCATTTTATTTACATTCCACACAGCATCCCAAATGTTTTTGAAACGGGGGTATAAATGTAACTATCATCCAATGAGATCAAGGAGTTTCCCTTTAACCTTGGCAAAGCTCTTGTATTTTGCCTGCCAGTTCCAGGCAGTGTAGGACCCTGACTCTCTCTTTCTGGAGCTCTTCAGGACTCACTTGGCCTGCCAGCTTAGCAGAGAAATGGATCAGGTCTTGCATAAAGAGGCCCACGGTCCCTCTTGGTGCAGGAGGAATCTGAGTCAGAGTCCCTGAATCAAACTGAAAGTTGATGTTTTTTGCTCGGGGGAGGCCTGGTTGCCGTTCCTCAATCCATGTCAGAGATCTGGATGGACATAAGATGAAATAATTATATGTCATTTACGGCTCTCATCTGTTCTTTCGTCATGAAAACCAAAAGAGTGGGAGATATTCTCACTCAGTGGCTACTCCAATGGCTTTCTGACTTTAAAAATACTTTTATTTATTACAATTAGGTGAAATGAAGTTATGACGCATGTACAACAACAAACTACACATGGAAAACCACATGTACATTCCTATTGTCTGGGGTTTAGTTAGTCTCTTTGGCATACATGCCAACCCTCCCGATTTTTCCGGGAGAGTCCCGAATTTCAGTGCCCCCTCCTGAAAATCTCCCGGAGTCACCATTCTCCCGCATTTCTCCCGATTCTCCACCCAGACAACAAAATTGAAAAACCATATCCCAGGTTGGCCCAGCCAATTCCAGTTTCCAACAATGGCTACTACTACTGCAGCTACTTAGTTTTAATATTACTCTTATTACTCTTTCTGGGTCGCAAAATAAACTTTTAACATACTTTCAGGCGACAATGTAGCTGTGTAAACTTCAAATATCTGAGCCGAAGAGAACCGCAAACTCCCGGCACATCGTTTTCAAACCGCCGTGGTCTTTCGCTACTCAGGTTAAACATGATATATAAGTCACTTAGATAACTTAAACATGTTATTGTGTGGCTTTTTTCACTGTTTTATTTGTTCGTGAGTACATCGGTTTGGCTGAGATTAAAATTATTAGATTAGCTTATATTAAATAAAACTTTATTAATCCCTTGGGTGGGTTCCTCCAGGGTTTTCACACAGCTGAATAAACGTCAAACAGAAAACTGAAAACGGAAGTGTGAGATGGTCGAAAATTTATGCCAGCATACTGTTATATTTTAGATAGCAAGGAGCAGATGGCAGAGTTTTTCACTCCACCGAGAGAGCTCGTGACATAATTCTGAAGGGTAGACCGTCCAATTTCAGAGTCGCTCATTTCCGCTCATTTCCGGTCTACCCGGCTTTCGAAGGACCCGGCCCACTTAGACCCAGAAGGCTGGGTCCTCAGGTGGACGCAGCCTCTGAATTTGGACACCCCCACCGAACAATAATAACGGTGACAGTTAACTTATTTTATCCGATAAACAAACATTTGAAAATTCAAGTTTTTTGTACATATACATATATATATATATATATATATATATATATATATATATATATATATATATATATATATATATGTATATGTATAGCAGTCCCCCAACAGCCCTTTTGAATGTCTCCCTAATTCTGAGGTCTCAAGGTTGGCAAGTATGCTCTTTGCTACAATCTCCTGCCCTAGCTCCCAGTCTTGTGTGCTGACATGTGGGATAAGGTGTCCCATTTTCACTTAGGGTATAGTGATCCCCGCGTTCTTCATTCAGATGGATCTTTCCCCCGTACCTGTTGTCAGACGTTAGCAGCTTTGCAGTCATCTTGCTGTAGCTGTTAGCAGGGTCCTCCTCCAGTGTTGCTGCAGATACTGAGAGCTCACCAAACAACTCAACCAACCAAGTAAGGCGGGCGATGCCGCTGAATGATGGGAAACCAAATCCAGGCTTTAAAGCTCCACCTTGAAGAAATTACAGCACGTACATTACTAAGAGTTTCCTGAAGTTTGAATTAGACCGGGGTTGATGAGAACTGTTGTGTGTTTAAAGCATTGTACACATGACTGAATTATTAGACCCCACATAAAATTTTTGTTAAAAATTCCCCTAGTACTTTTTTTAAGATTGCAAAGGATAGCATTTCTAAAGATACAAGTTTTCTTTAGAAAGCATAAAATTCTATATTTCTATTTGTATAGAATAACAATTATTTCTGAAAAATAAAAGTTACCTGGGTCAACGTTGCTACCTCTACACTTACTCTTACTGAGTAATAGCACACACCACTGCTATGCAATGATGTGCTTCAACTCTGTAATGCTCAAAGTTTGTAAAATCAAGTTGTGGTTATCTTCCAGTTTACACACAGTATAAAAACATCAGCAAGCGTTTGAGCTGTCACTCAACAAATCGTCATAATAAAACAAAAGAACTCAGTTTAACCTGGAGAAAAATAAACGATGATCCCTACAAAGCAAAGTTATTCTAGTGCTTCCAAATGTCAAGAACTGCAGTAAGAAGTAAATGGATGGTTCTTATATAGCACCACACGCCACATTCAAACCACAAACACTTTTTACACAAACACTTTTTACTATTTTTTCTATGCTTAGGTGCTTTCAATCTAACATTCACACTCCAGTAGATGCATCAGAGAGCAACTTGGCATTAATATCTTGCACAAAGATATTTGGCATGAAACAGATGGGGATCAAAACACCAAAGAGTAGAAGACTGCTCCGCCTCCTGAGGTATGGGACGGCAGCCATCCTGAGGAGTGTCATCAAGAAATTCAAATAGAGCCACACAAGTCTGGCACAGATAGGAACTGAAAGAATTCAAACAACAAACACAGGACTCGCCAAAGAAGAATGTGCTGGGATTGCTCAGGAGACGTGTGCTGGACCTGTCGAAAGCAAACATCTGCAGGCTGCTATACAGCAAACAGGATACACAATTCACTATTAAATCACAGGGGGTAACTATACCAACAATTTTCTTTCAACACTACAGGTGCTGCCCAGAATACAAGTGAAATATTATACATAGATACACATACAAGCATATTTAGAGTTCTCATATTCATCTGGTTTCACTGGTCATTGTGCTTCTGCCTCATGTGCAGGGACTGTAAACTAGGGCATAGTTCATTCTTTGCAGATCTTCAAAATATTCCCTTCCCTGAGTAACGTTCTGCTGGTGGAAACATGATTTGATTTTAAACCCAAGGCTGATAATTTTATTTAAAAACACGCTCTTTACTTCCTGTCTCTTACCAGTAAAATGAAGAGTACCTTCTTGCAAGGTTTTTCCCTCTACCTCTCTCTTCAGCTGTTTGTATTCCTCTGACCGCAGCTCAATGTGTTCTTCATGCAGAATCACTCCTGACAAACAGACACAGTTGCTGAGAATCAGAGGATTCAAGCTCTTACAAACCAAAAAAAGAAGGCGTGCTACGCAAAATGTAAACAGACGATGCAATCATGTGTGCCCATATTTTATTCCCAGCAGAATATAGAAAACATCAAATTTACCATTTATGAAAAATATTAGCTCAATTTGGATTTGAATACAGGATATGCAAAGACCCTCCCTGAGTACGACGTCACCTGGAAGAAACATGTTGCTCTAAAGCCTCTAAAGCCTGTTCCTATCTGATGCACCTCCATGATGATCCCTCTCCTCTTTACTACAGAGGATTTGCCATATTTTGGGGAAGGAATTTCAAATTTGGATTCAGCCGACCACAAAACACTTTTCCACTTTGATTCAGTCGATTCAAATGAGGTTTGGCCCACAGCAGATGGCTACATTTCTGTATTATATTCACAGATGGCTTCGTGTCTTTGCAGCTTTAACCTGCTAACCCTGTTAAAAGACAATTATTTCTGGATGCATTCCTGAATCCATGCTGTCACTTCCATGACAGAATCATGTCTGTTTTTAATGGGGTTTTTTCTCCTTATCTTTCGTCATGTTGTGCTTTTTCCATTGTTATACCTCTCTGACCTGTCTTCCCCATGTGATGTTTTTGTGTAATGTATGTATGGTCGGAGGGAAAGATGGCGCCGCCATTGCGTGCAATAGGTCGGCAGCCTTAACATGAAATTTCCCCTTGTGGGACTAATAAAGGTATCTTATCTTATCTTATCTATCTTAAATGCAGTTTCCCCCGAGGGATTCAGGCATTCAGTACTGCTCTTCTTAGCCCATGCACACAGACATTTCTCCAGATTCTTGGAATCTATTAATATCATTGCTGTAGTTGGAGACATCTAGTCTTTGCGGTCCATAACAGAAGAACATTATTCTAATTCTCCAAAAGTTGAATCTGTTCATCTGGACGTAGCGTTTTGTGGGAGAAACGTTTCGTCACTCATCCAAGTGACTTCTTCAGTCTCAGCTGACTGCAGGTTTCCCCAAACCTTATAAACAGTACATTTGCATAATGACTAAAACCAGCCCACTGAAGGAACAATGGGCTGTGAGGTCAGTTCCTTAATCATAATTATGCAAATTCCCATGACCATTGATCAACAATCACTGACCAAAACCCACTGATCAAAGAACACTGATCAATGGCCATGAGTACCATTCACAGAGAGTTGGGGAATGGCTGCAATCACAGCATTGTAAGATGGTGACAGATGTACCCTTAGGCCCCCTCCTCGATTCAGAGATGGTCTTTCCCTCTTCACGTAAATGGCCTCCTTGACTCCGCGCTCAAACCAGCGTTCCACCCTGTCCAGGATGTGTACATCCTCATCATTGAAAGAGTGTCCACTGGCCTGTAGGTGTGCCTAAGGGTACATCTTTCGCCATCTTACAATGCTGTGATTGCAGCCATTCCCCAACTCTCTGTGAATGGAACTCATGGCCATTGATCAGTGTTCTTTGATCAGTGGGTTTTGGTCAGTGATTGTTGATCAATGGTCATGGGAATTTGCATAATTATGATTAAGGAACTGACCTCACAGCCCATTGTTCCTTCAGTGGGCTGGTTTCAGTCATTATGCAAATGTACTGTTTATAAGGTTTGGGGAAACCTGCAGTCAGCTGAGACTGAAGAAGTCACTTGGATGAGTGACGAAACGTTTCTCCCACAAAACGCTACGTCCAGATGAACAGATTCAACTTTTGGAGATTTACTTTCCTGGATGATTGAGAATGCATCGAAACATTATTCTAACATTGTTCCACAACTTTTGTAGACTCAGTGTTTTCTAGATTAGTGAATCTCTGCCCATAATATTACCCTGGCTCTCTAAGATGCTCTTTTTATACCCAATCATATTACTGACCTGTTGATAATTAACCTAATTAGTCGCAAAATGTTCCTTCAGCTGTTTCTTTTAGTATAACAAATATTTTTTAGCTTTTGTTTCCCCATCTTGACACAAGTGTTGCTGCAATCAAATTCAAAATGAGCTAATATTTTTCTTAAATAAAACAAAAAGACATTTCCCACAGTATCATTGAACTGTGTTTCTGCAAAACAACTGATCCAAATACTATTATGAATTAGTGATCAGAACCATCAGGGGTAAATGATCATGCTGGTCTCACATCAGTAGTGATGACAACACTGTACTTAATAAAAGGAACTTCTATTACTCTGAGATATTACAGCTGAATTGCTTCACTTTTGAACGTGCATTGTAGCACACAATCATAAATGATCACCTTTTTCTTCAGCTAAGTCCCAAAGCTCCACAGCAGCCTTGTAGCTCATGGTCATAGGATACTCAACACAGACATGCTTCTGTGCCTGCAGAAACATCCTAATGAAACATGAGTTCTTGGTCAAAATGAAGGCAACAAGAATCATAATTAGAAATTGTCAGTTATACATTCTGAATTTTGTTACAAATATTTTCTAAGATGGGAGAAATAGACTGCTGTCAGCTGATAGAGCACTACTTGGGGACAAAATTAGTACTTACATTTTACATTTTACTTGACACATTGTCTTGGAGGTAAAACAAGCACATAGACATATTTGAATGTTTGTTTAGAGTGTCATTCTTGTCAACCTAATCAATGAAACACCAAGACTTTGGCTACTACCACATTCAAGGGAATAATGTGTGGCCTTTAGCTGTTAAATGTGTTACTATGTCCACTAGATGCAGTCTGAGGTGTTGCCACTCCAGGAAAAATGACTCAGCATATTTCCTTAAATCTGATGTTTAACTTCTTTCATGTTTGTAATCTAAGTATTCCTAACTCCCTGTACATTTTTTCTACAACATTTTGTAGTTGCCTGTCACAGACATTTACCTGACATTGTCCTCGTGAGACATGTTCTCAGTACAGATGAACGCCACATGAACGTCGTCTCTACTCAAAGCCTCCTCCAGTGAGATCTGACTCACTCCCTGCTGAGGCTCCAGGCTTCTCCTTTAGTAAACCAAAGCAAAAGAAGCAAAAGGAAGAATACAGTAGCCACAGTTAAGACAACATCCTATTAGACTGTAGATTCACAAACAACAAAAATGAAAATATACACCGACTGTCAATATAACAACTTTACATTGCTAAACGCTGTGAACTTTAATTCACTAACAGAGTCTTACAAACTGTTCGTAAACGCAGTCTGCAATCCTGGGTGCTTGACTTTATACACCTGAATTCATGGATTTGGACGGGAGAGTGAACACTGTACCATGACTTTCTATGGGTACATGGTGCCTGGAGTTCGACACCCCTGCCTTAGGATCACCTCTGCTTTTTGCAGATGATTTGTTTCTTTTTGCTTGATCAGATGGTAACATTCAGCTAGAGTAGTTTACAGCCCAGCTGGAAGCAGCTCGAATGAAAACCAGCACTTCCAAGTCTGAGGCGATGGTCCTCTGTTAAAAAAGTGGTAGAGTGCCCACTGATTGGAGGGGAGTAGCTACTCTGAGTGAAGGAATTTCTCAGGATCTCACAAGTGAGGGGCGAGAAGACTGACATCGATTGGTGCAGAGCTTGGCTGGTTTACCAATCAACCTACGTTCCTATCCATGTGCTTTGGTTAAGGGCTCAGTGTAGTGCTACTATTCCTGTGCATGATGACTAGGATGCCTCCTGTTTTGAGGATGTCTTAATGGAAGAACCCAGGGCAAATTAATTAATTAGAGAGATTAGATATCTCAGCTGCCATTGGGAACTACTCAGTGAACCCCTGGAAGAGCTGGAGGACGTGGGTAGGAATAAGGACAACTTGTCTCTGCTTAGACTGCTGCCCTTGCAACTTGGAATGGATAAGCAGGGAGGGTTCCTAATGTTGTGACATCCATCAGTTAGCTTTATTTTCATTCACCTCTGGACTCATGAGCTAACAATTTATGACAATAATTTTGCTTGACAAAGACCATATACACTATATCTCATATCATTATTGAGCTGCATCAGCATGTGTGTGTTACCTGGATATAAATCCTTTGACAGTGAGTTTCTCTGCAGGACTGCCACGTAGTGGCACCAACATGTCTCTGATCCTTACACAACCAGCTGTGCCAATGCCAACCACCACTGCTCCAAGCATGCTGCGTGAGGAAAAAAGGAATGGAGGTAAGGTTGTGTGCAGGATGCAGGGCTGGACTGGGACAAAAAATCGGCCCGGGCATTTTGACTAGAGACCGGCCCACCAGGATAGAGATTGAAAATGTGACGTCATTCAGGGGTAAAACCGCAAAGGATTCTGGGAACTTGTGGCAAGAGGTACTAGCGCACGCAGGCTTTCAATTGAACTCAGTTACACAGCGATAAAAAGAAACCCAAAAATGGCAAGAAGCTGTTGTATTATTAACTGCAATAGCCGGTCGCATGACAGCCACGGGAAGCCGACAGGTAAAGAGATCGACGGATTACGTCGTTGAGGAGAATTTTTTTTAAGCCATGTTTCCAAGTAAGAGCCGACGGATGGTCTGGATATACCAAATATAACGTCTCAGAACACTCCAGCTCACATGTTAGTCTGCTCCAAGCATTCCCACAAAGGTCAGTGTTTTGTAGTAGTTAATACGTCATTTTTCTTAACATAATTGGTGATATAGGTTACAAGCAAGTCTGGCGCTGAACAGAAATTGTCGTGCTATGCTCCTTTATTTATTGTGCATAAATAGTGAATTGTCCTGACACAATATTGTGTTTCGCTTCTGTTATTACCATGGTACATTGACAAAAACATATACTTTTATTCACAGGATAAACAGTTGTTTTGTATCACTAATTGTCCAGTGCGATTACAACATACAACATTATTGTCACTGCTACAGTTCTGTAATGCGTATCAGAAATTATTTCCACTACTAATTAATTATCGTTGAGCTCAAAGGTTATATTAATAAACGGTTAACGAATGTGTATTTATGACGACGATTTGTGAGACTGGTAAACTTACCTTTGTTTGTACGATGGTCTTTCGTTCTACACGGTGCATTTCAAGGTCCTGTACCCATCCGTCGGTAAACTGTACCTGGGCTTGTTGCAGTGACCTGAAGTTACTAAACTTCATGAGTGTATGCACTCACTCCAAGAACCGTATAATTATAAATCTGAGCGTGGTGAAAGTTGGGCAGCACGCTAACGTCTTTTGTCCACTCTGTGTGCATGTAAGGGTCTGACCCTTTCACTCCTTTGATTTTTTCCTGGTATCTTTTCTTTGCCTTTTCGTCGAGTCTGTCTTTGTACGGTCCGGCATTGTTCTCCTTAGTTTTGTACATTCCTTTTTGTGCGGCAAAGAAAAACCAAGAAGGTATTGGAACCAGAGAATGAACGTTTTATGTGCTGCAAATGCTTGCATTTGATGCGGTACTTGTTTTGCCACGAGTTCCCGAATGCAATGCGTGAAAGTCACGTGATCTGTCAATCGCTATAGGAAAAACCATAAAGCCTTTGCATGAAAACAACTGCTTTGATTTACACTGCCTTGTTGGTTTAAATGTATCAATCTAATAAACTTAAACCTACACCATCCTCCCTATTCTGGATTTTAAACAGTACATAGCGGAAACAAAAAGACTGCTTGGTCGAGTTAACCTCCTGAACTATCTACAACACATGGTAGAAACCTTAAATTAAGACCAAGAACACTAGAGGTGAGACATGATCATTAATTAATATTAAAATTAATAAATGGCAGATTTAGTGATATTTTCATAAACACCTCCTTTCCTTTTTTGTTCTCCATTTTCTTTAGTTCGCCTAAGATTGCTAAACAAGGGGAGGGTGCATCCGGCCTCCTCGGCTGTAATTGGTCCAGCCAGAGTCGATCATGACCAATTGGCCAATCCAACACCTTTCATTATATATACCCTTCCTAAAAAAATAAATAAATAAAAAATCCATCGCCCATAAAACAAAAATCGCTAGCGCCCACCGGCAAATGCCCGGTATGCCCGATAAGGCCAGTCCAGCTATGGCAGGATGTAACGAATAAAATGTAAACAATATATGAACAACTATAATGAACAGTTTCATGTTTCATTCTGGTCCAAAACACACAATCTCCAAATCTCCTCCTCTTTAAACAGACTTGCTTTGCCACAGTGCTTTGTATCAGTGCTTGTTTCTTAACCAGCACCTATTCTTTAAACTTTAGACTCTGTGGAGGTCTGATGGGATCTTCCAGGAATGGGTAGGATAGGCTCCAAGCATAAAGACTGCAGTACACGTGTCAGGGCTCGAGACTAACTTGTTGCCATGGTTGCAGTGGTGCACCTAACTTTTTTTCTTAGGTGCACCAAAACAAAAGTTAGGTGCCCTTAAATTTTTCAACCGCATTGCTGAACCCCACAGTTTTACATGTTCACTTTTTTTTAAAAAATTGCTGTCTATACAGACAATAGGGCTTTGGAGTTGACGTCATGCCGCAATGCATAGTGGGAGCGCGCCACGATTTTAGCAGGCCATGAATCAAAACAAACACACTGTGTTGGAAAGAAGACTGCTATGAACCATACTTAAAAGCAGCTCCAAAGAAAAAGGACGTTATAGAGACAGATTGCGTCCGGATGCAAAGAGACGGTACTTGCAAAAAAATAGTGTGCATTGGAAATGTGGACCCGTATGAAATACGGCAGTGGAGTAGAAACCCTGAAGACCAACTGCTATTGACTTAGCCTGATATATTCTGGTACCTTGTCTGTGGAGTCAGCGCATACACAGCGAACCAATTTCACAAGGCGCACATCCACCAAGGACTGTGTACAAGATTTGGCTATTTTTAAGCCTCCACATTGTCAATTTGCCGTCATCCAAACAAAGGTAAGTCAGCTCGAGTACTGCGAGTAAAATGCGTTTGATTTCCCTCCGAATATTCAGATTAGTGCAGCATAAATTCATTCACGAGGGAGAAATTACAGTGAGAACATGTGGAGGCTCTGTTAGATAAATAACATAGTGAGTTCAGTGCATTGATGTGACATTGTCCTGAAGCATTTAGTGTATGGTTAAAGAAATTGCACTATAATTCATATTTATTATAAATAATCCTAATTATACATCTTGCTTCCGTGTTTATGTCCTGTGTCACAAAAAATACATTCTATTTTGGTTTTATACATTGATCAATGACCTGCAGAATCTCCTTATCATATTAAGTGATTCATAATTGTCACTTAAAGTTGAACTTTATGCTTTCTCCCTCTTGAAAGTGATTACATCCTTGCGTTACATACTTTAGGTTCATTTTTTGCTGGCAGATTTGAAAAAAAACAAAAAAAACAGGCAGATTTAGAATATACCATGCAGCGTTCTATAAATGATACATAAAAAGATTTTAAAAATTACATGTATGTGCTAACTTTCTAAACACTTTATTTGTTACATTTATGATAAATGGATTTGAAAGTAGATAAAACACATTTGTGTCGGCCTTGGCTCATTAAAGTCTTTAAATGAACTTTGTCTGTGTGTGTTTCAGGTGCTGCACTCTCAAAGACTGAATGAACCAGCATTGCAGACACAGGTCATTGTGAGCATCACAGGGAAGGTTGAAGCCGCCCACTGCACCCGTGTGGCCGGAGTCGCGGAGACCTGCAGCCATGTCGCTGCTCTTCTGTTTAATGTAGAAGCAACAGCAACAATCCGTGGCACAAGGACTGTTACAGATGAACCTGCATACTGAGTTTTACTGGGTAATATGACCAAGATACAGTCAGTGGTTGGCCATAAAATAGACTTCTCCTCTTCAGCTGCCCAAAAAAAAGGCTCTCAATCAAAACATAAACAGACCATTCGTAGTGACAGGTAAAAGAAGCCGTCCTCAGAAAGAAAAATTCCACCTGCTACTGTGGAGGAGTTGTCTCAACTGATGGGAAAATATTTCTCCAAGCATAGTTCTGTTCTGAATAACCCATAATTTTGTATTTAGGGGGCCATGTAAATAAGTTGCATTTACTGAATATGTACTTACTAAGTAGCACTGTTCAAAAGTTGAATAAAGAAACAAATAAATGTTTGCCTTTTTTTTTAATTAAAACCACTTTGTAGAACATCACATCAGTTACAAAGTAGAATCCATGTCATGTATAGTTTACAAATGACAAAATGTTCACATAAAATCATGACAGCATTTAAATAATATCACCCACTACTAGCATTCTGTAATTTACTGTCTCTTTTGAAAACTTATCACTACATATACAGCACCAGCCTTTTAAGAGTATTTAACAAGAGCATTTTCCCCTGGTTTTACTACCACACTGGGGCACATGTTGACCAAAACGCAGCAAACCTTCACCATCTATCCAGAAGGGTCACCTCTTCACCCTCACATGGAAGAAGCAATCTGATTGGCATGGTGGTATGTAGCATGTAGTTTGAAGCAGGGATTTCATAGTGCCCCATGTGCAGCGTTGGAACCCAGTCAGGATGTGTTTCATCCATTTCATAGGCTGGTTTGCCTGCAGTAGTGAAAAACAATTAGCAACTCTATAAATAGAACATATATAATAATTATAATTCTATAACTGTTTACAACCGTTTATAACTTGCATAGTTCATATTTCTGTATAGTTTTCATATTTATATCCTGTTCATAGCCTGTAGACTACATAGCTTGTACACCCACTACAGCCTGTACATACTTATAGTTATAGCATATTCATAACATACCTTCATACCGTGTACATTGTAACATACCCATAATAGACCCATATTTTGTACCCTCATACCTATAACAGACCCATTTCTGTAATATATCTATATTATTGCTAATATATATATTGTAATATATCCATATTATGGCTAAAGCACTTCTGGATGGATGCAAACTGCATTTCGTTGCCTGTACTTGTGACATGTGCAATGACAATAATTCAACAAAGTTGAATTCTATTCTATATCTACAAAATCACTCATTAGGATGTTTGTTCTAATTTGCTATGACCTCAGAGCGCATTGAAAATAAATCTAATAGGCTATAAAGAGTAATATGAACTTATTTAGAACTCACCTGAATGAAAATGTCTGGAGCACCAACAGATATCTGTGGATGGTAGAGAACTGGATATCAGCTCGTCTCACAGCTGCTATCCAGGCTAGACGCCTTCTTTTGGTAACATCCGATACATAAGCTCCCTCACGTTGCTTCCAGGTGGGGAAAGAATAAAAAGAGAGCCAATTTTCCAGCTTATTCCCTTCCGGATCGTGCAATCTAACATTACAAGTGCGAACCACAGCAAGTGCGAACCACTGCTGATGCTTTCGCTTCTTTAGCCCTTTGTTTGGCCTGCTAAAATGGCGCCTCGGCATTCACGCCCCCTCCCGTGACATCACGCTTCAAAGCCCTATATTGATTTGTAAATGATTAACTAACAATCTTGTCAACACAAAGTTCTTTATTTGGAGCACATTTCTACAAGAAAGATAAGTTACTGAAAAACTGCTTAAAGTGCGTTGGCACTCTTTGGTAATATTGTAGGCAATGCTAAACTTAATCATCACATCGGCTCCTCTGATGACCTGTTTGCTGCTGCCTGCTGCTGAAAGGCAGTGGGGGGAGGGGACACTTGGGCATTTATTGCTGCATATAATGTGTTGTCTGGATACACTGTGCTTTTTCAGCCTTTCAATTTGACACTTATTAGCTCCAGTCACAAATGCAGTATTGCCGCCCGTGGTCCTTCCACACTGACAGCAGTAAATGCAGTGCATCATGTTGTCAGCTTTACTGATTCTTAGCCAGGGAAAATGGTCAAAACACTCTCTTCCAAATGTATACACTTCCCCCTTTTGATTTCAGTGGACTCAGGCTCAGAGCCAATCGTGTGTGGCTCATTATGGGATGCCGTCTCCGGACCGGTGTTAGACATAACCTGAGAGGTCGATGGCTCCGTGTCAGAGCACTGGCTATGAATTTCAGACGGATCATACCTTAACGAAAAAAGTTATCAATCATTCTTTTCATCTTTTCTTATTACCCACAGCTACATCCACTTCTGTCAGGCCTAGGCTGCTCACTAGGGCTGGGTATCAACACTGATTTCTATAATTGATTTAATTCGATTCAATTTTGACTCAGTGTCAAAGTAACTGAGGATAAAACAGAGAAAAAAATGAAGGAGATTTTCCTGGCCTGTCTTTTTATAGCAGATAACCTTAAAAATATTCTGGAGTAGAACAAAAACTGAAGAAAACCATGAATCAACATATGAACATTACCTGATACTGCTGCAGTGAAGCAGAGCAAAGTCACAGAGGTTTAATTAGAGACACAGTTGAGTGTTTTGCAATTAGGCATCATTTTAAGAAGTTTATATTTCTTCGGTACAGCTGCCGACAGCGTTGTACACGACTTTTGCGAAATAAGCGAACGAATAATGCAGAAAACAGATTTCAGATGGGAAACTGTTCTTGAAGTACACTGAGAGAGAGAGAGCTGTGCAGGAAGTGTGACTTTATCGTGATGGAAGCAAAACAGCAAAAGTAAGAAGGAATTAATGAATGTGAAGCATAGTTTTGATCTTCTTTTCCTGCTGGTTCAGTCAATTTGGTTGGAGAGAGATGAAACCTGCAGCTTCAGAATCTGTGAGCTGTTGGCTTTCAGCACCGACGTCGTGTCCGCGTAAGTGCCATCGTGTGAGAAAGCTGCAGCTCACAGATTCTGATGCGTCCGATCTTTGTGTTTATGTCTTTGTGTGGAATCCGTGTGCCTGCTCTCATTTGCTGTTTTAGCTGTTTGGTGGTTGTTGAAATAGTTTTGTGAGCTTTATTCTGAGATTCTGAAAATTACATTTATAATTAATAATCAATTTAGGATTTAATGGATCGATATCGCTTTATTCAAGCTAAAATCAATTTTAATCAGAAAATCGATTATTGAAACCCACCCCTACTGCTCACCTCTGTCTATCCATCTGGACTTTCAAACGTACACACACATAGGACTACAGGAATATCTGAGCCAATCAGAGAGGTCCCTCCCCTGACTATCTCTGATTGGTTTAGACCACGATAGGTGCATAATGTGTGTTTGTTTGTTGTTGACCACACGGAGACTTTCAGAGTTGCGGATACTTTTTTTTTTTACCTCGAACAGCTTGTTGCACCAGTGCGACCTAGGGTTCTTTTTTAGTCGCACCATTGAGAAATTAGGTTGGAAATTGGTCAGAATCAGAATCAGAAAGACTTTATTTATCTCCAAGGGGCAATTAATTAATTAATTGGTCGCACTCGCCCCGCCTGTTAATTTTGTGTTTATGTTCGATGTGTGCCAATTTTGACATCACATCATGTGTCGTCGCCGTGCACCTCTCGATTTTCATAAGTCGGTGCATTGTGCCATGGCAACTGGGTTGAAGACACAAGTTTACGATCATGTCGGGTTTTTGCCAGTTTATTAACGTTCCAGTACAGAAGCTCAGAGATCTACAGGGAGAGATGTGGGAAAAGTTTGAAAACTTGAGAGTTCGTGGAGAAAAACTTATGTGGCATTACTGTCTGATTGGCAGGTATACAGGCCATAGTACACCTGCTGTAATGGTCGCTTCACTCACCACCGCAACCGCATTTCACAAAAACTTGTATTTATGCCCGCTGTTACAGCGCAGGAAGCTGCTGCAGTACTCTGCGGATGATACGTGTTAAAGGACATCACCACATAAGCACTGCTCTAATAGTCCTTCGTTCACCTCCACAACCTCGTTGTATCGTAGATACCACTGACTTCCTTTCCAATCTGACACCAAGTAAAATTCAGGATGACACTGATTGGATACCAATACTTTGTATAAAAAGAGAATGTGTTTGGAAAGTACTGTATTTCAAAACCATCACAATTTAGAGTTAACCTAACCCCACTAACTGCATGTGTTTGGACTGTGGGAGGAAGCCGTAGTAAATTATCTAGATCAAGGTGAATTAATATGTCTGTATGAACGCTGTATTCTTTGTGTGTGTTATTTTTAGGTTGGTTCAGGTATAGGCCTGGGTGAGGGTAACTGTGTAGAGCAGGGGTGTCCAAACTTTTTTCACTGAGGGCCACATACATAAAAATATAGGAGGGGCTGGGCCACTTACTAGAAATTAGGTATATAACCTTAACTGTAGTGTATTAAAGTTAGAAAAATCATTTAAAAGTGGTCAAATGTGTTATATTGTTGAATATAATTAAATACAAAACTGCCTTCATCACAGCTTTCCATAAATGGATCTTTATTGATTTATTCAGAAAAAGCTTTGGTAGCTCATTCTCAGAACAGCAGCAGATTTCTTCTTGGACAGAAGATTTACAGCACAGAGAAAAAACAATAAAGGGGAAAATGGGACGGGTACATTTCAAGCTTGTTATTTAAGTTCTTAGGCTTAGCAACACACCTATTAACGTTCGTTTGAAACGGTTATCAACATTAACAGACTGAACTGGACTTAATAACAGGAGTGCATATAATTTTAGTAAATTATTCTGGTGAGTATCAGCTGCGCTGGGTATGTAAATCGGGCCATCCAGCCGCGGTGCTGATCGTGATGCGCCACTCGTGCCAAAAATCCGGACAAATGTCACCTGATCAAGGAGCAGATCTGCATCAGATGAGATCAGCTGACTTTGTGTGTGCGTGCGCTGTGCACAGCGGTGTGTACTCTGTGTGTTAACAAGAAAAACGCATATAAGAAAGTGGTGCGCAAAAGCAGGGTAGTGACAGAATTGATGCACATTATTGATATTTGAAGCATGTGTACCTGCACATGCATGCTTATTAACACACGGGTACTGTGGAATATATTTTTACTCACCTAAAGCACTCATGCTCTCGTCCACTCCCCGCAAAGAAATTAGCAGCTGTGCGGCGTCTGTGGCAACGGTGCTCGGATCGCATGTGATGGAGTAAAAACCAAAAGCACAGCTTTATCAGACAGTTGCAGTTTAATGTTGGCTGACAGTCTTCAGTGTGTCGCACAACTGTATTTCTGGACATGCTGACGTTGTTGAAGTCCTGCACTTTTTCCGGGCACATTATTTCGGTGACTTTAACGAGGCCGTGTTTTATGAGGTCTCCATCTGAAAAAGGCTTGCCATGTCTTATGATGATTTGGGCGACCTCATAGCTGCTATTGGAGCCTTTTTCTGGACAATTTGAGCACGAAAAAAATACTGTTGCTGACCCCGCAGGAGAGCTACCCTTTGCTTTAATTTCTGCTCTCGCTCAGCACCGGTGTAGGATGCATAGGCCTGATGTTTGGTTTCATAATGACGTCGTACATTATACTCTTTCATAACTGCCACAGTTTCAGTGCAGATCAAACAGACACACTTCCCCTTGAATTCTTTGAAGAAATATTCACTCTCCCACCGTGTCTGAAATTTTCTGCACTCACTTTCTACCTTTGGCCTCTTCGGTTCTGCCATGTTTGGTAACTTGGGTTAATTTCTTCTGTGATTGTCCTTTTTGGTGTAGCAACTGCCTTGATCAACAGCAGCTCCCCCTGGTGTTAAAACTAAGAAGTGCAATACACTCAAGCAAAAGTTGAAGTGCGGGCCATTTTCTATTCTATTTATAAAATTACTTGAGGGCCAATTAAAAATGGACCGCGGGCCGGACTTTGGACACCCCTGGTGTAGAGTGAGGAATTTATTAACAGTGGGATACTGCCTGTCATAAAATGAGGAGTAAGAGCTGCCTCAGTAAGATAAACAGGAAGCCACAGTTACGAGCCTGGGGGAGGGCAACACCCCCCCCCCAGACTGAACAATAGAATTAGGGGAGAGTAGTGGAAAACTACTGAAGAGGGGTGAGAAAGGGCAGCACCAGTCCCCCTAATCTAAATAGGTGTGTGTATGAGAGATCAGGGTGGCTACTCAGGCTACGCCCACACTAGCCCGGACAGATTTGGGGGCGATCGTGGCTCAAGAGTTGGGAGTTCGCCTTGTAATCGGAAGGTTGCCGGTTCGAGCCCTGGCTTGGACAGTCTCGGTTGTTGTGTCCTTGGGCAAGACACTTCACCCGTTGCCTACCGGTGGCGCCAGTGTCCGGCAGCCTCTGTCAGTGCGCCACAGGGTGGCTGTGGCTACAATGTAGCTTGCCATCACCAGTGTGTGAATGTGTGTGTGAATCGGTGGATGACTGGTTGTGTAAAGCGTCCTTAGGGGTCCTTAGGGACTAGTAAAGCGCTATACAAATACAGGCCATTTAGATTTGAAAACGGCGTTTTCGTCTGAAAACGCTCCGTGTCCACACTAGCGTTTTCAGTCGTTTTCACAGAGTTGTGCGTCCACATTGAAACGGATGAAAACGCTTACATTCCAGTCCTGCGCATGCGCAAAAGCGAGTGAGGATTAAAGAATCTGGAGCATGTACAAACTGATATTCATCTTTTTTAGGACTGTCAAAATTGAGAACAATCAAAACAACTGCTGTATAATGCACTCCACTATCTTTGCTTAATTGGTCACATGACTGCATCACATGACTAAAATGCATCATCGTTTTAGAAAGTCTGCGTTTTCGAGTGTCCACACTGCGACGGGACAGCTCTGTTTTCAAATGTATGCTTTTTTGAGAGTGTTTTCAAAACGCTGCGTTTTTCCTTGGGGAAAGCGCCGTCTCAGTGTGGACGGGAGGCCAAAACGGAGAGAAAACGATGCTTTTTCAAACGAAAACGCATCAGTGTGGACGTAGCCTCCGATCTCCCAATGCACACTGGTGATAAAACTTTGATGAAAGGACACTTCAGCCTGATCTGACTGTTCTTCTCCAGCCGGGATATTAAAGGATCGGTGAGGTCAAGACAGTTACCTCGACACATACAAACACAGCCTGAGGGTAGAATTGAACTCAGGAACCGTCTTGCTTTGAGGGAGCAGTGCTAACCACCGTGCCACCATGCCACCCGTATTTCAAAACCTTTATAATAAATACAAGATAATGAAAATACAACTCAAAAAATATTTCATACGATCGCATGCAATACCTTACAATCATCCTTATTAAGCCTACCTTCCAACCCAGTTGTTGCTGGAACATTAAAAATTTGGTCACAAATAAGACGCCACTTTGGATGGCTCACCCTCCCTCTAGCAACCCCGATTTGCAACAATCATTTATTCGTTCCAGCAAAGATGGACTCAAGATTCTCTGTCTTAGAAGATAAAGGACTTTGTAGTTTAGGTGATTTATATGTAAATGATGTTTTTGCAAGTTTCAATTAATTAGTTACTCGCTTTAATCTCAATAAATCCGATCTTTTCCGGTACTTTCAGTTGCGACATTTTGCAAAGAAACTTTATTCCCACAAACCTGACTCCCAGCGGAATAGATTTGGTTCTTAGAGCTAATACTTTGTCAAAGGGCCATATTTCCTACCTTTACAAACTAGTTTCTCCACCTAGTGAATCTCTTTTACATAGGACCAAGATGAAATGGGAATCAGAACTCCACATGAGTTTTTCTGAGTGTTTCTCGGAGGGAGCTGTAGGGGCCATTAATTCATCTTCTAGTTGTGCCAGACTTTCATTAATACAATTTAAAGTTTTCCACAGACTACACTACAGTAAAGAAAAATTGTCAAAATTATATCCAGATAAATTTGATGATAAATGTAATAGATGCTCACAGACACCTTGCAACCTTACTCGCTCTATGTTTTAGGCGTGCCCCAGGCTGTCTGAATTTTGGCATCAATTCTTCAAAACAATTTCAGATATATTAGGTATAAATCTAACTCCTAGTTTGCTATTTTTGGCAAACCACGAAATAATCTTCGTATCACAGCTATCCAAAATAAGCTTATTGCCTTTGCTTCTCTTATTGCCCACAAAATAATTTTGTTGTTGTGGAAATCATCTCAGCCACCATTAATCAAAGTCTGGTTACCTGTCATACTAGAACTTCTAAAATTGGAGAAGATAAAATTCTCCCTCAGAGGCTCGTCGGATAGATTTTTTACTTACTGGAAACCATTACTTAAATACTTAGAAAAGTTACTAGCACGAGAAATCTCTTTGTAGTCCACCATATGACCGTGCACAAATTTTCTGCTATTGCCGGCAGTGGCTGTTCCACCTCATAAGACTACTTCATTTAAGATATTCCAGCATTATTAATTTGCTTCGACCGAGGAGCAAGCAGTCATTAATATTAATATTAACTAATGTTGATTAATGTTGATATAAATCTATAAGGATAAGCACTAGCACTTTATTGCTGATTTTTTGTTGTTGTTTGTTTTGTTTTTGTTGGTTTTGTTTTGGGGGGGTTTCTCCCTTTTGTGTGTGTGTGTGGGTTAATCCACCTTTCTGTAATATATTCACCTTTAAATTATTGGGAGGGAGTGGGGGGTATTCATGCCATCTATGTTATTTATGTTTATTGAATGTTATAAAAAAGAAAAAGAAGAGACAATCATTTTTATGTGTATCTATGTGCTTTATGACTGTCTGGCATTTGAAAAATAGAAATTATAAAAAAAATATTTCATACAATAGATAGATAATAACATGTCTATAAAATGTTTCTCAGCTATATTTTTATTTTCAGTCACATTTTTTTAGTGATCACTAACTGAATATTTTTTCTTGTAGGCATTGACTTTTCAGGTGTTTTTAATTTTTTGTTTGATAATTCTTCATAATTAAAGAATAAGAACAAGAAGTCTGATGCCTTGTATTCTTTATGAAGGAATAATTTGAAATACATTACTTTTGTTTTTGAGTTTCCACACATTAAGTTTTTGTACAAACTATCAGTATCGGATCAGTATCATCGATACCAGCCTGAATTTTCAATTTTCAATTCAATTTTATTTATATAGCGCCAAATCACAACAACAGTCGCCCCAAGGTGCTTAATATTGTAAGGTAGACCCTACAATAATATAATTGTCACTTTGGTGACAGTGGGAAGGAAAAACTCCCTTTTAACAGGAAGAACCAGGCTCAGGGAGGGGCGGGGCCATCTGCTGCGACCGGTTGGGGTGAGAGAAGGAAAACAGGATAAAGACATGCTGTGGAAGAGAGACAGAGGTTAATAACAGATATGATTCAATGCAGAGAGGTCTATTAACACATAGTGAGTGAGAAAGGTGACTGAAAAGGAAATACTCAATGCATCATGGGAATCCCCCAGCAGTAAGCCTGCAGTGTGAGAGCGAAGTGCTCTAATGGGGTGATATGGTACTATAAGGTCATTAAGATAAGATGGGGCCTGATTATTTGACACCTTGTATGTGAGGAGCAGGATTTTAATAACCACCATTTTCATGAGAATCTTGCAAGCTCAGAGACATGACTGACACACAGAGGGTGTGTCCAAATGTTGGAACAGTTTCCATATCACGCAATATTGTCTAAGTGGAGAGACCTATCATTTAGGAGAATACTGCAGCGGCTTCTTGCCCCTTAACGGCAGGTATAAATGATGAGCAACAACCGGTGAGCAAAGCGGGTGATATTGGCCCCTTTAGACGATCCCAAAAATATAGTTACTTTCCACTGTGTTCCTGTTAATGACATACTAAATGAATTTATCCCAAATTACTAAAATATTGATATTTTAAATATTTAATCGACTGTGGAACATAAATATCTGGTGATATGTCACAGACACTTCTATAGGCACTTGTATGCAGCTGTCGCATGACACAAAGATGGTGTCATGATGATGTCAAAATTGGCAAGCATAATGGCAATAGGGATGTACTCCGGGAAGAAGTGAACCACCTTTGCAGCAGAGAAAACTAAGTGTTAGCGCTGATGTTACCTGAATATGCCAAAACTCGTCTTCATGGTACAGGCCTCTAAACGATTTTGAATGTGTTTGCTTCTAACATGAGTCCCAAACAAGCTCGGTTCAGCATGCTTCTTTAAGAAGGAGCATAAATGACCAAGCAGTGGTTAGACTACATGCCTGTGATGTAACCCTGTTAGGTAACTGGTAGAGATGGCACGATACCACTTTTTTATGTCCGATACCGATACCGATATCATAAATTTGGATATCTGCCGATACCGATATGAATCCGATATTGTGTTTTTTAATCAATAAAACTGTTTTTTTTAATATCTTGCTGCATTTTGTATAAGTTCATACTCAAGTTTAAATAAACAACAACACTAAAGCTATTCTGTTATACCTGTGTGTAAAAAATACACTGCACCCAAAATATTTCATAGTTCAGCAACACTGATCAATCTAATAAACCTTACCTAACTTAAAACCTAACTTAAACCTACTCCATCCTCCCTATTCTGGTATTTTAAAGACTACTTAGCAGAAATATTAAGCAACCTAACTAATAGGGTTGCAAACTCCCAGCAAAAAAAAAAAAAAATAGGGAACCACCCACCCTCCACCTCATGATGCTTAATCGATGTAATCAACTTTAATTTGATGCAGGGTGGGAAAAAAAATGCACAGAAACAAATTATTTTTTAAGAATAATTAAATAGATTCAACATCTTTCTTCAACAGAATTGCAGAATTCACAGACGGTACCTTCCCAAAGGAAAAAGTACTATAGCTTACTAGGGTATATAGACTTAAGAGTTACTATATATAGTAATGGACTTCTATACATTTTACATCAGATTAAAACTTTGGGTGTAAGATTCAGATAATTATTTATTAAAAGCTACATATTTTAAATGAGAATAAGAAAGAAAAGTATGTCTTTGTGCCCCCTTTTCCCTGTTCATTCCCTATCGGCCCCCCTGGCTGCACTTTGCTAGATCCGCCCCTGCACAGTTACCAGCCGTCAGCTACATAGAAAAGGATCCTGGTGTAGAAAGTAATATTAAATAAATTCTAACAACAGCTTATCAAGCTTAAACGTGCTGCTGTTGTTCAGCCGCTGGTTTCCTCTTTCTGGTGCAAAGTGGGCCAAAAACAAAGAAGAGAGACGGACTCACGACAGAAAAGCCGATCAGCTGATCGTTAAGCAGTTTCACGATTGAAGTAGCGGCAGGAAGGTGAGGGAGAGAGAGAGGCAGTCGCTCCATATATCGGTTGTTAAGCTTAACATGGGAACGCTTTACAAACATTCAGAGATGAACTTACACACTTGCTTTACTTCTCTCTGGGATAACTTCCTCGGAGATGAAATGCTGGTTTGGTAGCGAGGCTACAAATACACACAGCCGCTCTATCACATGAGGCACACTGCTCCGACGTGCTACGGTTACGAGCCGAGTTACACCGTGTTGCAAGTTTTGTGAGATGCTTTTTTTGATACTTAATGGATCGGATTACATTTTTTATTTTTCGCCGATATCCGATCCAGTAATTTAGGTCAGTATCGGACCGATACCGATACGTAATATCGGATCGGTCCATCTCTAGTAACTGGATGTTTTTTTTAATCAGCATTAAAAAAAACGAGCACGTTTACTATCAATCAGTTTAACCTGTGCTCAACTTCACCAGAAAATTCAAAAACCGGTGTTGTGCCACAAACAGATTATCAGTATTTAGCAGTTGTGACTTGTTGGTCTATAATCTGTGAAACATATGTCAAACATATCTCTCTTGAATGATGTCAAGCCAGAAAATTCATTTCTGTTATGAGGTAGTAGCTCCAATTTTATCCTTTATTTGTGAATGTAAAACCCTCATTAAAATTAAAAATGTCTTTTTCAGGAGAGATCAGAGAGGGCAGCAGAAACTGCAACATATATAACAGGCAATTTATATAAAGATGTGTGAAGTGATATATATCGGTTATAACGTAGAACACAGAGCGTTACAATTACGTGCATAGCTGGACTGGCCATCGGGCATACCGGGCATTTGCCCGTGGGCATGGCGATTTTTTTTTTTTATGGGCGATGGATTTTTTTTTTATTTATTTATTTTTTAGGAAGGGTATATATAATGAAAGGTGTTGGATTGGCCAATTGGTCATGATCGACTCTGGGCTGGACCAATTACAGCCGAGGAGGCGGATGCACCCTCCCCTTGTTTAGCAATCTTAGACGAACTAAAGAAAATGGAGAACAAAAAGGAAAGGAGGTGTTTATGAAAATATCACTAAATCTGCCATTTATTAATTTTAATATTAATTAATGATCATGTCTCACCTCTAGTGTTCTTGGTCTTAATTTAAGGTTTCTACCATGTGTTGTAGATAGTTCAGGAGGTTAACTCGACCAAGCAGTCTTTTTGTTTCCGCTATGTACTGTTTAAAATCCAGAATAGGGAGGATGGTGTAGGTTTAAGTTTATTAGATTGATACATTTAAACCAACAAGGCAGTGTAAATCAAAGCAGTTGTTTTCATGCAAAGGCTTTATGGTTTTCCTATAGCGATTGACAGATCACGTGACTTTCACGCATTGCATTCCGGGAACTCGTGGCAAAACAAGTACCGCATCAAATGCAAGCATTTGCAGCACCGCAAAACGTTCATTCTCTGGTTCCAATACCTTCTTGGTTTTTCTTTGCCGCACAAAAAAGGAATGTACAAAACTAAGGAGAACAATGCCGGACCGTACAAAGACAGACTCGACGAAAAGGCAAAGAAAAGATACCAGGAAAAAATCAAAGGAGTGAAAGGGTCAGACCCTTACATGCACACAAGTGGACAAAAGACGTTATTTTCACCACGCTCAGATTTATAATTATACGGTTCTTGGGTGAGTGCATACACTCATGAAGTTTAGTAACTTCAGGTCACTGCAACAAGCCCAGGTACAGTTTACCGACGGATGGGTACAGGACCTTGAAATGCACCGTGTAGAACGAAAGACCATCGTACAAACAAAGGTAAGTTTACCAGTCTCACAAATCGTCGTCATAAATACACATTCGTTAACCGTTTATTAATATAACCTTTGAGCTCAACGATAATTAATTAGTAGTGGAAATAATTTCTGATACGCATTACAGAACTGTAGCAGTGACAATAATGTTGTATGTTGTAATCGCACTGGACAATTAGTGATACAAAACAACTGTTTATCCTGTGAATAAAAGTATATGTTTTTGTCAATGTACCATGGTAATAACAGAAGCGAAACACAATATTGTGTCAGGACAATTCACTATTTATGCACAATAAATAAAGGAGCATAGCACGACAATTTCTGTTCAGCGCCAGACTTGCTTGTAACCTATATCACCAATTATGTTAAGAAAAATGACGTATTAACTACTACAAAACACTGACCTTTGTGGGAATGCTTGAGCAGACTAACATGTGAGCTGGAGTGTTCTGAGACGTTATATTTGGTATATCCAGACCATCCGTCGGCTCTTACTTGAAACATGGCTTAAAAAATTCTCCTCAACGACGTAATCCGATAAAAAAAAAAAAAAACGATCTCTTTACCTGTCGGCTTCCCGTGGCTGTCATGCGACCGGCTATTGCAGTTAATAATACAACAGCTTCTTGCCATTTTTGGGTTTCTTTTTATCGCTGTGTAACTGAGTTCAATTGAAAGCCTGCGTGCGCTAGTACCTCTTGCCACAAGTTCCCAGAATCCTTTGCGGTTTTACCCCTGAATGACGTCACATTTTCAATCTCTATCCTGGTGGGCCGGTCTCTAGTCAAAATGCCCGGGCCGATTTTTTGTCCCAGTCCAGCCCTGATTACGTGGAGTGATGAAGATACTTACAAAGCAGGTCATTTCTTTATTTTATCTATAACCCCTTTGATTGTAGATTATTTAATACTATAGGGAAAGATATTACACACACAAAGACCGCACTGAAACACCGGAGATCACTTTTTGTCGGACCATCACCGGCAGAGCGCGAAATATTCTCTGTCAGCGCCGCCGCTTTGTAACGAACCACCGTTCATTCAGCGTTTTCAGCAGCGGGGTCGTTGCTACAAAACAAACTACATCATGTTTGCTTCTTACCTGAATTTCTTTATGTCCTCCGTGATTCCCACAAAAACGCAGCTATTACCGAAATGCTGCTTACGTACAAGTTACATATACCGAGCTGACATAACAGCACTTCCCAGCGAGTGAGCGAGCAGCATCGACTGTGACGTAGCTGCTGAAAGCCCCGCCCTGCATTAGGTGCGCTTGTTTTGTTCAAGCGGAGTTATATTTAGTACACGTGCAATAGGAAGCTACACAGAGCTACATATTACATATTAGACTATCGTTGATTTGCACAAAATAGTACTTTGTGAAAGATCTACGGAGTATTAGGGTCTCATTAAGAAAACAAAAGATTATCGACCAGTTTTTGAGGTTGAAGTCATAATTCTGTTTTGAGAAATGTGAAGGCCCACGGTTGCTGTTCCCTCTGAGTCGGTTTTAGTAACAGGGAAAGAAATGATTTGTCTTTTAGAACATAAACACAGTCATTGCTGTAACGATGTTGAAAAGCTTTTGGTCACATGTAAAACACAAAACCTTGAAAGAGTGGATTTGTACAAAATACAATGACTGGCAGTGGACAGATGCAAGCTCATCAATAGTTACACCCTCTACAATAAAGAAGATGTGTGCTGTGTCACACGACGGCCCATCGACTTGTTTCACTAACTTATCTGCACGAGGCATTTTGCAAACGTGGCATTTTATCTTCAAAGAACAAAGGTAAGGTCCACATTTCGACTTTCTTCTCAAAGTACATTTTTTTTCCTTTAATCTGGAAATTTCAACTTTATTGTCCAAATGATAAAACAATCAGTGTGAAATACAACTACAAACGTTGAAACACCACATTTGTTTTTCAAAGAAGAACAAATTTTTGTTATCTTGTATTGCGTGAAATATTTATCTCTTTTAAAAAAAAAAAACTGTCATTCCCACATGTTTGACATCATTTTTATCTTTACCTTTTAGTCTGCAATCAGTAACTTGTTTGGTAACCTAAAATAAAAAATGACCTCGTTTTATTGTGAGACTAAGTGTAGAGGTGCAGGTGACTTTCTTGTTCTAGTTGTTCTTGTGACTTTGTTAATGTTTAATTGATATTTAACAATTAACCATTTAACACAAAACGGAATTTTCCAGCATAACTATTCAATCCAACAAACAAACAAATTGCAGTCCAGTCAGTTATCAGAAAAGCCACCCTGATCTCTCAGTTACTGCCCTCTGGTTGACCTGATAGCACACTGGCCCGAAGAGAAAGATAACCTACAGGAGCACTGTTTTTCCATTCATACTTTGTGTGTTATTGTGCATTTAAAATGCATCAATATGTATATTTTTAAACTCTGTTTTCAAATGTGCATTAGTTATTGATAAGTAAAGGTCACCAATCTTTCACAGGGCTAAAAACAGAGACAACCATTCACACCTACACTTTACAATCACCAGTTAACCTAATCCCATATGTGTCTTTGAAGTGTGGGAGGAAGCACCTAGAGAGACCACATACATTCCCCACAGAGAAGCCCCAGACTGGATTCGACCTGGCGCAGTACTGTCCTGCCCCATTTTCAGGGACCTGTCAGTTTTGTGAACGCTCAGTGGCTTTTCTTGATTATGTTAACTTTCACCACAGGTTCTTCCAAGATTTCAACAGGGTGGCTGCCCCATTAATTGAACCAACCTCACCCAAAACCCCTACCAGTTGGCCATTGAACCCCTGAAAGAATAGTCCAGGCTAGGTGCTGTACTACCACAACACTGCAATAATAAAATGCATTGAAACTGCATTTCTGAGTTCATGAAGTCCACCTTAGCAGGCATGAACAAATGCTCAGACTTATCTCTGGACAGCAGTCATTCAGCAGCTGACTCAGCTAAAAGCTATGATAAAACCTCCTGATTCAGAACCTTATGTTAACCCACCTCGTCCTCCTCCTCAGAGCTCAGCGTTTTTACTGGTGAGTTAGAGAAAAGTGGGGAATTTCTCACTCAGTAGTTTTTGGTTTTCTGGCAACAAAGCAAAACTAAATCCTCTGACTATGCAAAGATTCCCTGCTTGGAGGGCAGGCTCTGAGGCTACGTCCACACTAATGCATTTTCGTTTGAAAACGCATCGTTTTCTCTCCGTTTTGACCTCCCGACCACACTGAGACGGCGCTTTCCTCAAGGAAAAACGCAGCGTTTTGAAAATGCTCTCGAAAACGCATACATTTCAAAACGCAGCTGTCGCATTGCAGTGTGGACACACGAAAACGCAGACTTTCTAAAACGATGACGTATTTTAGTCATGTGATGCAGTCATGTGACCAAATAAACAAAGATATCAGAGTGCATTATACAGCGGTTGTTTTGATTGTTCTCAATTTTGACAGCCCTAAAAAAGATGAATATCAGTTTGTACATGCTCCAGATAGCTTTTCTTCAAATTCTTTAATTCTCACTTGCTTTTGCGCATGCGCAGGACTGGAACGTAAGCGTTTTCATCCGTTTCAATGTGGACGCACACCTCTGTGAAAACGTATGGACGCGGAGCGTTTTCAGATGAAAACGCCGTTTTCAAATCTATCCGGGCTAGTGTGGACGTAGCCTGAGATGGGCTCAAGCTATCCTCAAAACTAAACTGAATCTGTCTTTTTTATTTAGAAGTTACAAATGAATCTTGAGAAAGTCCAATAACTCCAGCCAACTTAACTTGTCTGTTTAACACATTTATTGCTCATCAGTAGCTGCATTTGTTGTTCAGGAGTTCCTTTTAGTATCCAACATCAATTAACATACATCACAACAGCGCAGCAGACAAACACAAAGCAACCCGTAGCAGCAGACATGAGGTAACAAACACAAATGGCTCCTACAACAACCATCAAGTGAAGCTCTGATCTCTCCTATGAATCTAAGACCACGTTGTAATGTGTTTATTCTTTTCCACAACCCTTTATTCAATATTCGGCTTCTTGTTAGTGTGTGTGCTTGTGTTCTGTTTGATTTTCAGTACACATCGACATTTAAATATCCCCCAATATTGATGGAAATCTCACAGTCTAAGCTAGCCTGTCATCTTTTCATACCCTCCCTGGTGAACTTCATCATCATCATCATCATCATCATTTATTTGTATAGCCCTTTAAGAACACACAAGGCAGTCCAAAGTGCTGAACAACACAGATTAAAACAACTACCAATTTAAAAATACGATAAAATCATTACATACAATAAAATAAATAAGAAGGTGTCAGTTTCCTACAGAGTTAAAAGCCAGGGAATAAAAATAGGTTTTCAATCTGGACTTAAAGACCTGCACTGATGACGCTTGTCTAATTTGAAGGGGAAGGTTATTCCAGAGCATCGGAGCCACAATTGAAAAAGCTCGGTCTCCTCTGCATTTCAGCCGCGACTTAGGAACCGACAGCAACAGCTGCTCAGCTGAACGGAGCGAGCAAGGAGGAACATGTGGTTTCAGCAAATCAGATAAGTAGACAGGAGCCAGACCATTTAAAGATTTAAAAACCAATAAAAGGACTTTAAAACGAACCCTAAATTCAATGGGAAGCCAATGCAAAGAAGCCAGAACCGGAGTGATGTGATCGAATTTGCTACTACTGGTTAAAAATCGTGCCGCCGCATTTTGCACTAACTGCAGGCGTGACAAGGTGCCCGACCCGGCCCCTATTAAAAGGGAATTACAATAGTCCAGACGTGAGGTGATAAAAGCATGAATAAGAGTTTCCAAATTGGGTTTGGAAAGGAAAGGCTTAACCTTCGACAGGCGTCTGAGGTGATAAAAAGCAGATTTTACCACCCCATTTACATGACCTTCAAAAGTAAGTGCGGAATCAAGTTTAACACCAAGATTAGTGATTGAACTTTTCAGATGAGAGGTCAAATCACCAAAATCAACATCTGGGGTATCAGTAGAGCGATGCGGGCCATATAAAATTGCTTCCGTTTTGCGACCATTAAAATTCAAAAAATTATTTGCCATCCATAATTTAATATCACTAAGACAGTCAAGCAATGATTGACATGGGGAGGTATCCAAATGACTAAAAGGTAAATAAAGCTGACAGTCATCGGCATACAAATGAAATGACACTCCGTGTTTACGAAAAATCGCACCAAGGGGGAGTAAGTACAGCGAGAAAAATAATGGCCCAAGGATAGATCCCTGGGGCACACCCCAAAGCAGAGGGGCCACAGAGGAAGCGGCCAGTCCCAGTTTGACACAAAAACTCCTTTCGGAAAGATATGATTTTACCCATGACAATGCCAAATCAGAAATTCCCACACAGTGATGTAAGCGGGAGATCAGCAGGTCGTGGTTCACTGTGTCAAATGCAGCTGTCATGTCCAATAGCACAAGCACAGCATATTTACCACGATCAGTCGCAACAAGAATGTCATTCATAACTTTAACAAGAGCTGTCTCCGTACTGTGAAAGGGCTTAAAACCAGATTGGAAGATTTCAGACAGTTGCGAGTCGTTCAAATAATCCAACAGCTGGGTATGTACAATCCTCTCCAAGATCTTGCTTAAAAAAGGAAGCTTGGAGATAGGTCTAAAGTTTGACATAGTAGAACTATCAAGGCCAGGTTTCTTAAGTAAGGGGTGTATGACTGCATGTTTAAACCCACTAGGAACTTGACTGGTTAACAGACTAGTATTGATAAGTTTCAGGATATAAGGTCCAATGATGGGAAATACTTTTTGGAGAAAGTGGGGAGTAACAACATCATTCGGGGAGCCACAGGGCTTAGCATGTAGCACCAACTCCTCTAAATCACGCAGTGAAATCTGTGCAAAAGCAGGAAATAGGCTTGAGCAAGGCGCATGCATGGCCGGATCAACAATAGGTGGGATCAGAGGCCTCAGGCTAGCAATCTTGTCCACAAAAAAGGTAATAAACTTATTGCACATAGCCTCAGAGGACGGCAAAAGGTTGTTACCCTCCAAGTTAAGTACAGAATTTATCGTACTGTATAAAACACGAGGGTTATGAGAGTTGGCTGAAATAAGTTGAGAAAAGTAGGAGTGTTTATCGGCCTTAACTGCCCTCTGATAAGTTTTCCAACTAATCTTTAATCTTCAGAACATGCAATAGCGTGGTTCTCAAATTATTTGAATAATAGAACCCAGTGCATTAAACTTGAAGGTCTTTGTTCTAAATTTGTTGCTGTCCACAAGGGGGTGCCACAGGGCTCAGTTTTGGGTCCCCTTTTGTTTCTTTTATATATCAATGACTTGGGTCAAAATGTCTCAGACACAAATTTGCATTTTTATGCTGACGATACAGTTATTTACTGCTATGGATCATCTCTTACTCAGGCCATTGAAACCTTACAGAAAGCCTTTGTTGCTTTCCAGCATTCACTTATCCAGCTAAAATTAGTTCTCAATGCTGACAAGACTAAGCTAATGTTGTTTTCTAAGTCAAAGAAGTTCCCAGAGCCTATTCCAGTGGTGTCCACCCTTGAAGGAAATGTCATAGAGATAGTTCATGAATATAAATACCTTGGTGTCTGGATAGATGACTCCTTTACCTTTAAACCACATATAGAGAGACTTGTAAAGAAACTGAGGCTGAAACTTCGTTTTTTTTTTTCCGTAATAAACAGTGTTTTTCTTTTGCAGTAAAAAAACGTCTTGTCACTGCAACCTTTTTATCTGTGTTAGATTATGGTGACATTCTGTATATGAACGCTTCTTCTTCATGTCTTCTAATGTTGGATACGATGTATCATGCTTCCTTGAGGTTTATCACCAATTGTAGATATCTGACCCATCATTGTGACTTGTACTTAAGAGTAAATTGGCCTTCTTTGGCCATTAGAAGACAGGGGCATTGGTACACTTTTATTTACAAAGCTATTCTTGGATTGTTGCCTCCTTATATTTGTACTTTGGTCACAAGGACAAATAGTGGTTCTTACTCCTTGCGTTCAAATGATCAGCTGCTGCTGTCTGTTCCCCTTGTCCGCACAGAGTTGGGTAAGAAAGCCTTTGTCCACTCTGCGCCTTTTTCATGGAACCTGTTACAGAAAGACTGGAAACTGACTGAATTGTTGTCTTTAAATGTTTTTAAAACTAAACTCAAAGGCCTACAGACTGCCTCAATAATGTGTAATTGTTTTGTGTAATTTTTAATCTTGTTTGTTTGTATGTATTTGTTTGGAAATGTGCTGCCTCTTGGCCAGGACTCCCTTGAAAAAGAGGTTTTTAATCTCAATGGGACATTCCTGGTTAAATAAAGGTTAAATAAATAAAAATAAAAATAAAAATTTAAGGCTTCCAGGGACACATGCAATCTATCTTTTTTCCACTGTCTTTCACATTTCCTACATTGTCTTCTAATAGCTCGGGTACGATCTGTTAACCATGGACTAGTCTTAGATTTACATTTTCTTAGTCTCAAAGGGGCAACAATATCAAGCACAGATTTACAAGCAAAGTCAAAATATAAAAGTCGGTCATCTGCAGTGGGCAACTCAGGGGCATAAGACATTAATTTGTCAAACAGTATAGAAAACCGTTCGGCAGAATCAGAGCCAAAGGCACGATAACATCGAACAGGTGCAGCCTGGTTTGCAAAAGCGTTAGAAGGAGCAATATCAAATAAGATAGGCATATGATCAGAGAATATTGCATCTTCAACACGTACATTGCAAACAGATAAACCATAAGATAAAACTAAGTCCAGTGTGTGACCACGTTCTTGAGTGGCACCACTAACAGATTGGACAAAATTAAAAGAGTTCACTAAGGCAAGGAAGTCCTTGGCCAGGGGCTTCCCCGGACAGCAAACGTGTATGTTAAAATTACCAAGCAGGAGGATCTGGTCATACCGTGATGCACAATCAGCAAGAAACTCTGAGAACTCTGATAAAAACACCTTGTTATATTTCGGCGGGCGATAAACAATCGCACATAACAACGAAGGCGAGTGGCCCAGTTTACATAAACAGAGTTCAAAACTGGTGTAGCGAGACGAAGGGAAAAGCTGCTTCAAGTCCAAGTGAGCCTTAAAACAGCAGCAAGCCCTCCTCCGCGACCCAAGCTCTCGGAACATTAAAAAGGTACAGTCAGCGGGTACTAGTTCAATGAAAGCGCTTAACTCACCGGGAGAAATCCAGGTTTCAGTCAGGAAGAGCAAATCCAGAGCACGAGAAAGAAAAAAATCCTTCAACATGAAGGTCTTGTTTGCCACCGACCTGGTATTTATTAGACCCAGCCTGAGAGGAACTGGGTCCAAAACTTCCAAGGCATTAGCAATCAGATCCACCGGTCGAAGGTTTTTCTTGTCAACTCCACGCCAGCGCATATGTCGTAGAGGAGAGAGTTTTGCAGGACCATTTTTGAAAGACCCAACAACAGGAACCAGCCAGGAGTCCACCGGATCCAAGGCACGCAATGGCACCAAGAGTCTCGGACAAAAACGGCAGATGCAGCGGAGCTCATGGGGAAAATGAGAAATCCAGGATTTCAGCTTCACAAGACGACCTCCACGGTTACCCCATCTCCTGCGTCGCTTCCGCAGAACCGGTGACGGTGGTAGGGAACGCCAATACGGTGGCATTGGTTCCAGATAAGGAGTAAAAAAGCCTTGGTTGTCATATTCAGGCCGGTCAGACATCCGGATGGATAAACCTATCTCCAATAATGTCTGGCGATCATAGGAAAAAGTACAACACACATGTAACACAAAGTTAACTAAAAACAATAAAACAAAACAAATAAAAGAGAGCGATAGACGGCGTGCCGAACACACAGGCGCCATCTTGACTAGCATATTATTAACTTGTTGATGTGATCAGTGAAATGTCCGGAGATTTGATTTTCACCCAGGTGTCATCCACATACCTGAACCAATGACTTGGTGGTGTTCCAGGGTAGGATGACAGAGCCCTCTGTTACATCCCAGTTAAAAGCAAGGTATCAGGGGTGGGGTGCAACACAAAGTGAAAAGAAAACTATAACTGCCACAAAGTTAACGACAGTAAAGCACTGTTTATTTCACAATTAAACAAGTTAACCAGTTAGGACCAAAGTAAAACACAGGGAAGCTCTGTGCATCAGGGTCTCCAAGGCCAAAACAACAACAAAACACCCTTTCTAGCTAAAAAACAAACTAAGCCCACTCTATCAGAAAACAAAATACGACAGCTGAGCTCCCTGTCCAGCCAGAAAACATGAGAACAACAAAAATGAAACAAAAATGGCAGAACCCCTACCTGCTTCCACTGTGGTTCACAATCATCTTTGTAAAGGCACACCTTTACTCACAAAAAGAAAAACCAAAGTCACACCAAGCTTTATAATGATGTGACACATCAAACTTATTGGTAATGTCACAAGAAAAACAATGGTGTGCTTGATTTCAACGTAACTTTATTCTTTCATGAGTTATTTACAAGTTTCTGACCACTTATAAAATGTGTTCAGTGTGCTGCCCATTGTGTTGGATTGTCAATGCAACCCTCTTCTCCCACTCTTCACACACTGATAGCAACACCGCAGGAGAAATGCCAGCACAGGCATCCAGTATCCGTAGTTTCAGGTGCTGCACATCTCGTATCTTCACACCATAGACAATTGCCTTCAGATGACCCCAAAGATAAAAGTCTAAGGGGTCAGATCGGGAGACCTTGGGGCCATTCAACTGGCCCACGACGACCAATCCACTTTCCAGGAAACTGTTCATCTAGGAATGCTCGGACCTGGCACCCATAATGTGGTGGTGCACCATCTTGCTGGAAAAACTCAGGGAACGTGCCAGCTTCAGTGCATAAAGAGGGAAACACATCATCATGTAGCAATTTCAAATATCCAGTGGCCTTGAGGTTTCCATTGATGAAGAATGGACCCACTATCGTTGTACCCCATATACCACACCAAACCATCACTTTTGTTGTTCCAGCAGTCTTGGAGGGATCCATCCAATGTGGGTTAGTGTCAGACCAATAGCGGTGGTTTTGTTTGTTAACTTCACCATTCACATAAAAGTTTGCCTCATCACTGAACAAAATCTTCTGTGTGAACTGAGGGTCCTGTTCCAGTTTTTGTTTTGCCCATTCTGCAAATTCTGTGCACCGATCTGGGTCATCCTCGTTGAGATGCTGCAGTAGCTGGAGTTTGTAAGGGTGCCATTTGTGAGTAGCTAATATCCGCCAAAGGGATGTTCGACTAATGCTACTCTCTAGTGACATGCGGCGAGTGCTATGCTGTGGGCTGTTGCTGAATGAAGCTAGGACAGCCACTGATGTTTCTTCATTAGTGACAATTTTCTTGCATCCACATTTTGGCAAATCCAACACTGAACCAGTTTCACGAAACTTAGCAAGCAGTTTGCTAACTGTAGCCTGGGAGATGGGTGGTCTCGTAGGGTGTCTTGCATTGAAATCTGCTGCAATGACCCGGTTACTGCATTCACCAGACATCAACACAATTTCGATCCGCTCCTCACGTGTTAACCTCTTCGACATGTCAATGGCTGTGAACAAAGAGAAACTTGTAAATAACTCATGAAAGAATAACGTTACGTTGAAACCAAGCACACCATTGTTTTTCTTGTGACATTACCAATAAGTTTGATGTGTCACATGGTCCTCTTCCTATTGAAAAAACAAAAGTTGTATCCAAGATGGCCGACTTCTAAATGGCCACCATGGTCACCACCCATCTTGAGGAGTTTGCCCCCTCACATATACTAATGTGCCACAAACAGGACTTTAATATCACCAGCCATTCACATTTTATTACGGTGTATCCATATAAATGGCCCACCCTGTATAACTAAAAAGATTTATAACATCCTCTCTGATCTTGGAATGGATAACTCTAACAAAATCAAGAGCCAATGGGAATCAGATGTAGGTGTTATAGATGCTGAAGCTTGGGATGAGTTGTGTTGTCGACCTTTTAAAGCCTTGGCATCCAATTCTATTTAGGAGAGGCAGTTTAAACTTATACATAGGCTTTATATTACACCTGAGAAGAGGCACGGAATGTTTCCAGCTTTGTCAAATCTCTGTAACAAATGTCAGTCTGCTGTTGGTTCTTTTTTTCATTGTCTGTGGAGCTGTCCTGTTATCCTACAGTTTTGGAGATCACTCATAGACAAGCTATGCATTATATTTAATTGCCGACTCCATCTGGGTCCAAGGACTTGCTTGTTAGGACTAAATGATGAGCTACCTGCCAACTTCCGCAGCAAAGCTGTCCTTCACATATTGTTACACTATGCTCCAAAGTGCATTATGGTACTGTGGATTTCTGATAAGGCTCCATCTATCAACCAGTGGCTACAGACTAGGGCTGCACAATTTTGCATAAAATGAGAATCACGATTTTTTTGCTTAGAATTGAGATCACGATTCTCTCACGATTTTCTTTTCCAGTATAAATATTTATTGCACTTATTAACTGCACATCAACTTCGTAACAGTTGAGACTGAACATAAAAACAATAAATGAACATAAAAACAATAAATGTCTCACATTTTGTCGTTGCCGCAAAATGTTGTACTGCTTGTAATTCCGTCTCCACCGTTACTCGACACTGCGTGTATAGAGCAGGTAGTGCAACATTTGAAAAATAGTTGCGGGACGGCACTGTGTAGCGTTTGTCTAGGGTGTTGATCATTTTCCTAAATCCCTCGTTTTGCACAGTGTTGATGGGAGCCATATCTTTGGTCAGGTGATACGTGATAGCCTCCGTAATTTCTTTGTGCCTGCGGGAGTTCGACGTCTATGGGGAAGCGCTGTATAAGGTTCCCGTTATTGATGTGGTTGACCGGGACGGATTTTCTCCTGTCACTTTCTTGGCCTTTACAGCTTCGTCATCTCTCACGTGCTCTCCGTTGTTTTTTCCCTGCCAGCTGGCTTCGGTATTATGTGGTATAAGGCTCCGCCCTTGTCATTTGTTGAGCAGGAAGAGTGAGCGCTTGTTTTCATGCAGATTATGTCCCGGATCAAAATGCAGTACAATCGTCATCTTTTTTTTTTTTTTAAATCGTTGTCATTTGGAAATGAGATCGCACATGAGTATGAATTGAGATCGCGATTTTCTAACGAGTAATTGTGCAGCCCTGCTACAGACTGTGATAAGTATTGTGCCAATGGAAGCCCTCTCTACAGCGCTTAATGGACAAACCTTTTCTTTTCTACCGCACATGGGATGGTAGAAATAAATTAAATAAATAATAAATAAATAAAATTTTATTTATATAGCACCTTTCTAGACAGAATCACAAAGTGCTGCACATAAGATAAACAAATAATAAAAAGGTAAAACAGACAATATAAAACAGGCAAAAATTTAACCAAAAACAGTTTTAAAAAGGTGAGTTTTGAGTTGTTTTTTAAAAACAACTACCGAGTCCACAGTTCTTAATCTAAGTATCCACAGTCTCGGGGCCACAGTGGCAAAAGCTCTATCACCCTTAGTTCTCATCTTAGTCTGTTTTATAGCAAGTAAGCCCTGATCAGATGACCTCAGGGACCTGCTAGGGACATAGGGCTGTAGCAGATCAGAGATGTAGGCTGGTGCCAGTCCATGCAAGGCTCTAAATGTCAAGACCAGGATCTTAAAATGTACTCTAAATTCAACAGGAAGCCAGTGTAGCTGAAATAGCAATGGCGTCGCATGTGAATACTTGGAGGATTTTGTCAACAGCCTAGCTGCAGCGTTTTGCATAACCTGCAGACGATCCAGAGAACCTTTGTTTAGACACATAAACAAAGAGTTACAATAGTCCAAGCGTGAGGAAATAAATGCATGTATAGCTATCTCCAGTTCAGGGCGAGGTAAAATAGGGCTTAACTTAGCCACATTTCTTAAATGATAAAAACAAGACCGAACCAGAGATTTCACATGCCCATCCAATGTGAGAGTCGAGTCAAAAGTGACACCTAAATTCTTGATAGAGGATTTAACATACACTGAAGGAGGACCAAGGGCTTTTACTATCTGGGATAAAAATCTGTCCAGAGCACATATTCAGTTTTCCCCTCGTTGAGTTGGAGGAAATTTGCAGCCATCCAACATTTGATGGAATCTAAGCAGTCATTTAGAAGCTGAAGCTTAGATAAATCCTGGGGCTTAAAAGAGATGTACAACTGAATATCATCAGCATAACAGTGATAAGAAATGTCCTCAAAAGAGCCCATTGTATGCTGGAGGGGGAGAAGATATATTAAGAACAATAAAGGCCCCAAAACTGAACCCTGAGGGACACCACAAGTAAGGGAGGTAGAGGATGACCTAAAATCGGAGACCTAAAATTCTATAATGGGCTCTTTTGGCCCATCTGGAGACTCCTTCCGCTCAGAGGTTGAAATCGGGCTTACGGGATTTAGCCTGGCAACAAAGGGACGATTGTTAGTGTTGGAGTCAAATTGTTAAATGTTGCCATTATTATACTTAAATTTGTAAGTCTTGGTTCAAGCTATATGATCAAAGACATTCCTTTGTTTCTGACTGTCTCCCCAGCCTGTTGAAAGGTAGGGGAGGCTGTAGTGTTTTATTATAGGCACATCCTATGTGAAGGTTCTGTTTTCTTGTTTAGTAAACTTCCTGCCTTTATGACCCTTTGGTGAGCAGGAGGTCACACAAACACACCCCCAAACACACACACACACACTCATGTGCACATGAATACACATACACACTCAATGCCTTGGGGGTTATGATGCACCATAGGGGGTTTTTACAATGGGTGTTTTTGTAAACTGTGTGTCACAGAATAAAAGGCTGTAGGGGAAGCTCTTTCTTCGAAGTGGTCTGAGACCGAGGGCAGAAGGGCTGCTCTGAGATCCTTCCCTTGCTAGCATGTGAAAAATCGATTGATCGCTGTTCGTCTTGCTTCGTTAACGGGAATAAGTCTCTAAACCAGCGGGGCCTGTGGAAGCGCAGAGCCAACAGTTAGCCTTTTTCATTGTTTATCACTGTTGCTATTGTTTTTTCTTTTTTTTCTTGACTCCCACGACCTCCATACATCTAGGTACATCTCTGTCCTGTGTATGTATATGTTCGTGACTGTTGTTTTCCTGCTTTGCAATTAAAAGTTCAATAAAAAAAAAGTGCAGCACTTTAATGTGTTTATTCTTTTTAGCTGATAGTCTGTGGGACCCAGGAAGACCATACACCTGCATCTCTACCCAAAAGAAAGACATGAATGTGGTGCGGCCATCTTGAAACAGCATAGCAAGAAAACATCAACTTCTATTTACTAGCATAAAAACATAAAATTAACCAAGCAGTAACATAACACTCCGCGCCTGGGATTATAACAAGCCCACATTAAATTGTCAGTCACTAAACTTTTCGAGGTACAACAGCAAAACTACTTCTGTTACTGGACGAGAGAAAGTCTTCTTATTGCCTGAGTGGGAAGTAGTTACTTCGACTTTCCTGACAAGTCCATCTTTCCCTGGTAAAGTCTTGGTTATGATAGACATGGGCCATTCGCTCCTCTTCACCTGAATGTCTTTGAGCAGAACGATGTCCCCTTCCTTGAGACTTTGTTTCTTGTCTTGCCATTTGTGTCGCAGCTGAAGAGTATGAAGGTATTCCCGTCTCCCTTTGGACCAGAACATGTCAGCGAGACTTTCTACTCTTTTCCATTGTTCTTTCAGAAGTATTCCCTTTCCAAAGTCACCAGGGGGTGGCGTTGCTGAGTCTGGTTTCATTGTGAGCAGCACTGACGGCATGAGGATGAGAGGTGACTCAGGATCAGTGGACATGGGAATAAGAGGGCGAGCATTCATGATGGCACAGACTTCTGCCATGAATGTTGACAACAGTTCATGTGTTAGTAGTGCTCTTTTGCAGTCCTGTAACATAGGGTCAAGGATACACCTGGCAATCCCAATCATTCGCTCCCAGGCACCGCCCATATGGGATGGATGTGGTGGACCCTGTTATACACATACACATAAAATCTTCGTGACTGATTGTGGATGTAGCCCAGCACGACTTTACTGTCAGTGTAGTACTCAATGGCGTCAAACGTAATGTCTATTGCTGCTACTATCAGCTTCGCAACTTCAACTGCAAGCGCTGCGGCACATAACTCTAGCCTTGGAACCGTGAGGCCGGCTTGAGGAGCTAACTTTGTTTTTCCAAACACAAAGCCAACTTCTGTTTTGTTTGAAGTGGACAGTTTCTCTGAGTAAGTTCTCTGAGTATCAGCCTGCCTTGAATTGTGATTGGAGTGAGAAACCCTAGGGGGTCGTAGAGACTATTGACAGTAGAGAGGACTCCTCTACGCGTGAAGGCTTTTTGCTCGTTGTCAACTTTGAATGTGAAAATGTCTGTGTTAACATTCCACAGCAGCCCTAAACTGCATTGCACTGGCAAGTCTTGAGCGCACAGGTCCAAGTTTCCAATATTTTTTAGTCTGAGATTTGAGGAAGCGAGAGCCTGTTGGGCTTGTTGGAGAACTGGTATAGCCATTTCTTCAGTAGAAAATGACTTGAGAGCATCATCGACGTAGAAATCTCGCTCACTGAATGTCCGCACCTCACTCCCAAAATCTAGCTCACCAGTCGCTGCTGCTTTCTTCAGCCCATATATGGCGACAGAGGGGGAGGGACTGTTCCCAAAAATGTGCACCCGCATGCAATACTCTATAACTTCAGATGACATGTCGTTATCTTTGTACCACAAGAAGCGGAGAAAGTTTCTGTGGCGCTCTTTGACAACAAAACAGTGGAACATCTGTTCAGTGTCGGCCGTTATGGCCACCTGCTCCTTTCAGAATCTTATTAACACCCCAACAAGACTGTTGTTGAAGTCGGGGCCTGTTAGCAACACGTCGTTGAGAGAGACTCCTTCATATGGGGCGCTTGAGTCGAACACAACCCTAATTTTGGCAGGTTTCTTTGGATGATAAACTCCAAACAAAGGGAGGTACCAGCACTCCTGATTCTGACTGAGAGCTGGTGCCACTTCATGTCCTCTGGTAAGCATGTTCTCCATAAACTCCAGAAAGTGTGTTTTCATTTCAGGTCGTTTTTCAAGAGTGCACCAGAGTGACATGAGGCAATCGTAGGCCAGTTGTCTGTTGTTGGGGAGCCGTTGCTGTGGCCATCAGAAAGTCAGAGGACCAACCCAGCTATTGTCACTGCCCTGATAGAACTCTGAGTCCATTATTTGGAGAAACTGCATATCCTCAACTGATGGTGCAAGTCTGTGATCATCCGCTGTGCGTGTGAAAACCTGCTGACCAATGCTGTCCACATTACATCCTGACACATGAAAGCTTGAGGGGCTGTGACTGCGCTCAAGAGCTTTTGTGAATGTCTCTTTAACAGTTATTTGACTGTTGCATGGCAGAAAATGCTTGCACGTCCTTTTCTCCGGTATGAAAGTCTTATAGCTATTCACGTGTGGGGGGTCTGTGCACTCGATCAAGACAGATGTCACCTACCACGACCCAACCCATGTCGAGTCTCTGAGCAAATGGGGCGTCATCTGGGCCATTTATTTGCTCGCAGACTTTGTGGACTCAAATAGAATAGAATAGAATAGAATTCAACTTTATTGTCATTGCACATGTCACAGGTACAGGGCAACGAAATGCAGTTTGCATCCATCCAGAAAGTGCTTTAGTCGTGATATAGATATATTACAATATAAATTAGCAATAATAGAGATGTGTAAGTATATTACAGAAATGGGTCTATTATGGTATGTTATAATGTACACAGTGTGAAGTATGTTATGAATATTCTATAACTATAAGTATGTACAGGCTGTAGTGAGTACAAGCTATGTACAGGCTATGAACAGGATATAAATATGAAATAAAAACTATACAGAAATCTGAGATATACAGTTATACAGAATGTGAACTATGTAAGTTATAAACAGTTGTGGGATTAAAAATTATCGTATGTACAGAATGATTATCTACACAGAACTATACAGTAGTGGTAAAGTGCTAGTGGTTGTGGGTGTGTGTATGTTCAGTCCATGAGTTTAACGTGGGTCAGATGTCAGGAGGCAGAGTTCAGGAGTCTGACAGCTGTGGGGAAGAAGCTGTTCCGGTACCTGGTGGTCTTAGTCCGGAGGCTCCTGTAGCGCCTCCCAGAGGGCAGGAGGGTGAAGAGTCTATGTGATGGGTGACTGGGGTCTCTGATGATTTTCCCAGCCTTTTTCAGACACCGCTTCCTGTAGATGTCCTTTATGGCAGGAAGTGGTGCTCCGGCGATGCGCTGGGCAGTTTTCACGACCCTCTGCAACGCCTTCGGTCCGAGGCAGAGCAGTTCCCGTACCAGACTGTTATACAGTTGGTCAGGATGCTCTCGATGGTGCAGCGATAGAAGTTCACCAGGATGTCTGAGGACAGGTGGTTCTTCCTCAGAGTCCTCAAGAAGAAGAGGCGCTGGTGAGCCTTCTTGACCAGCTTGGAGCAGTTGGTCGTCCAGGTGAGATCCTCGGAGATGTGGACTCCCAGGAACTTGAAGCTGTTCACACGCTCCACAGCCGTCCCTTAATGTGGATGGGTGGATGTGGGTCAGCATTCCTCCTGTAGTCCACGATGAGCTCCTTAGTCTTCTCGGTGTTAAGCAGCAGGTTGTTTGTGTCGCACCACTCAGCCAGACGATCCACCTCCTCCTGTAGGCGGCCTCGTCGTTGTCACTGATGAGGCCAATCACTGTGGTGTCATCTGCAAACTTAATGATGGTGTTGGAACCATCAGCAGGTCTGCAGTCGTGGGTGAAGAGGGAGTAGAGGAAAGGGCTCATCACACAGCCTTGTGGTACACGGTGTTCATTGTGATTGTTGATGAGCAGCGGTTATCCAGTCGGACATGTTGGGGGCGGTTGGTCAGGAAGTCCAGTAACCATTTGCAGATGAGGGAACTGATGCCCAGGTCTGTCAGTTTGCACACTGCACACTGCATCCTCTGTGCTCCTGTTCTGGCGGTATGCAAATTGGTGGGGGTCCAGGGTGGGGGGGAGACAGGATTTGAAGTGTGCTAAGACCAGCTGCTCTAAGCACTTAGTGATGATGGGGGTGAGGGCTACTGGGCGGTAGTCATTGAGGCTAGATGGGTTGGAGTTTTTGGGTATCGGGACGATGGAGGTGGATTTGAAGCAGGCCGGTACCACAGCGTGGGCCAAGGACAGATTGAATATGTCTGTCAGGACTCCTGCAAGCTCCCCAGAACACGCTCTGAGAACATGCCCGGGGATACCATCAGGACCTGCAGCCTTGTGGATATTGATCCTGCTCAGCACCGCTCCTACATCGGTGGGGGAGAGAGTCAGAGGTTGGTGGTCTGGCGTGTTCTATGTCTGTTATGGTTGTGGTTGTGGGGTTCCCTCGCTCAAAACGAGCATAAAAGTTGTTGAGCTCGTTGAGGAAGGAGGCATCAGAGGATGTGGGGGAGGGTTTGGTGGTCCTGTAGTCTGTAATGGTCTGGAGTCCTTGCCACATGCGTCGGGGTTGGAGTTGGAGAAGTGTTCTTCTACCTTCTTTTTGTAATGGTGTTTGGCTTTTTGATGCCCTTCTTTAGATTAGCCCTGGCTGTACTGTAGGCGTGTGCATCTCCTGACCTAAAGGCGGTGTTGCGGGCCTTCAGGAGGAGACGAACATCCCGGTTCATCCAAGGCTTCTGGTTGGGGTACATGGTGATCCGTTTCTGGGTGGTGACACTGTCTGTGGTTTCGAGATGTAATCCAGTACAGATGAGGCGTACTGGTCCAGGTCTGTGTGGGTGAACATATTCCAGTCTGTGTTTTTAAATCTGTCCTGGAGCACTGCGTCTGTCCCCTCTGGCCACACTTTAATTGTCCTCACAGCAGGTTTCACACGTTGGATGAGTGGTGAATACCTAGGTGTGAGGAACAGGGAGAGATGGTCCGATTGTCCAATGTGGGGAGGGTGTTGCTTTGTAGGCTCCAGCCAAGTTGGAATAAACATGGTCTAAAGTCTTGTCTCCTCTGGTGTGGCAGGAGACATGTTGGTGGAATCTGGGGAGGACTGTCTTTAAGTTGGTGTGGTTGAAGTCGCCAGCAACAATAAAAGCAGCCTCGGGTGTTTATTCTGGTGTTTGTTAATGGCTGCAGAAAGTTCTTTCATGGCCAACCCAGCATTAGCTTCGGGGATATATACTGCAGTGAGTATGATCAAGTGAGTTCTCTGGGAGATAATAAGGTCTGCATTTGACCATTAAAAACTCCGCATTAGGTGAGCAGTGACTCTCAGTAGTAGTGGAGTTCATGCACCAAGCATTGTTAATATAAATGCACAAACCTCCACCTCTGGTCTTGCCGGAGTCATCTGCTAGCCTGTCGGCTCGGTGTGTGTGGCGTCCTGCTAACTCGATAGCATTGTCCGGGCAGCTGTTGTTCAACCATGTTTCGGTGAAAAACATGACATTTGAGTCCATAATCTGTCTGTTGTTAGTGATGGAGAGCCGTATCTCATCCATTTTGTTTGCCAGAGAACGGACATTGGCGAGGAAAATACTGGGTAAAGGCAGCCGATGTGGTGTTAGCTTTAGCTTAGCCTGTAGCCCTCCGCGCCTACCTCGCCTTTGTTTACGTTCTCGGCGCCGTCTGCGTGCACTTCCGCCCGGCCGGGGAGAGTGGGCAGCCTCCGGTGTTCTGGAGATCTCTGGGATGAGTCGGAGATCGGCGATAAAACTGTTGGAGTTATGAGTCCAGATGTCCAGAATCTCTTGTCTGCTGTAGGTCAGCAACGCACAGCAATTCTGGATGAATAATCCGGTTAAAAGTAGATAAAAAACCGCTAAATAGCAGATTCTGGAGAGACACTGAGCCTCGCGTTGTTCACGCGCCGCCATCTTGGTCGTAAAAGCAAAGCATGTCTCGTCCCAGCAGTAGTAGTATGTTGGCGTTTGGGTCTAATGGCGGGATCAAGTTAGCAATCTTTCGTAGATGGGCGTGGTGATAGGCAGTTTCCAGAGTTGGTATCTCAGAGCGGTTATCTGGAATGTTGTTACATTCGAGGAGTGTTGGAAGAGGAAGACTTGCCTTTCCATTCACTGACTCTACTATAAAGCCAGAAGCACTTCTTCCTGATACTCCTGTGAGTCCGGCACACGTCTTTAACATGTAGGGGTGACTCTCTCCTTGGATCTGAAAAACATCAAAGAACTGGGAACGTGTCAACGATCAATTGCTCTGATCGTCCAAGATTGCATACATTTTCTTTGTTTGCTATCTGTGTCCAGTGGGATACAAATTCACTAGTGTGATTTTTTAACATTCTCTGGCACTCACTCCTTCTCCACACACCTCAGTAGACCAAGACGTGACTTCTTGGGTGTCTGCTTTGTCACTTTCCCTGCCTTGCTGTGAAGGCGGGGACAATTTAGACTCCATGTCCATGCACACATTTTGTAAACATATACAACTAATTATCTAAAAATGCAGCCAATGCACCTGCGTTTTTTGGGGGTGGGGGTTTGTACAACCACTTAAAAATATTACTAAAACTAAAATGAGAGAACAATCAGGTGTCGCAATAAGATGCCCCACAAATGATGTGTGCCAGTAAAAAATATTGTTGGTCCACCAAAAGACAGAGGAGAACAGCACAGGGATAAACCTGCAGGCCTGACAACAGCAGGTGTATCACTCCGCTGGGTTTCTACTTGGTGACAGTGTTTACAATGCAATGTGCCTTTGTGACATCATTAGTGCCCTCACACAAAACAAAACAACAACTACACAACACACTAACTACACACTCCTAAATGTCGCAAATCTCCCACATCTAAAAACTCTCTCTCTCGCTCTTTCTGTCTGGCTGCCGCTGCTGTCACTCCCAAAACTGTCCCCTCTTCCTAAACAACCAAATCCCATGTGTTGACTTTTTTTAAAAAAAATTGGTCGACATGGTACATTTTTCCACCAATAGGAAAGAGGTGACTTTTTTCCCCTTTACTGTTTTCGCGCTGTCCTTAGAAAACGCTTTTTTTTTAAACACACACAAACACACACAAAGAAAATGTGACGACAGTATTTAGAAAAAAGCATGGCTTATATATGTTTTTTTATCATAACTGTGGATTTACTGGCCTGTAATGAAACTTTAAAAACTGGTGTATACTTTGAAGTCCAAACTTTCAACACGGGCTGAAAGACTCAATGTGGCTGCAGCTTGTTACTGTGTCAACTTAAATCAGTCATGTGATTTGGAGGTGCAGCGTGTCCGTGGACCCCAGAGGGTTAATAACACTCACCTTCCTTCCAGTTCAACCAACCACCTGTGTGAAATCTGAAATTCCCATGGTGTTGTTCAAAATGTGCTCTGGCACAATCATAAGCATTGCTTACTACTGACAACAAGAAAAAAGTGCTATGGGCTGAACCATTTGATAATGGTGGAGGGGGGGAACACTATGCAATATATTCAGTTTTAGCATTTATATTCACTGTTAACTGTAACTACGCTCAAAGTGTTAATGCTATCTTATTTTAATAAACAACACTGTCATATGCAAAACTAGGGTGGCACTTGGGGTGGCAAGGGATCATTTTAGGGTAACACTTGCGACCCCATGCCACCCGTCTAGAGCCGCCCCTGCAGTTGACAATATTCCTTCACGCATTGAATCAAATAAACTTTAACCCAGCCACATTAGCTTCTTTGAAATTGAGACTATGGTTAACCCCTCATTGGCCTGCTTGAGACATCCTCTTAATATAAGGATTAAGATGTTTGTCATGTTTTTCACAGTTAAAACTAGTGTGTCCTCCTCCTAGCTGGGTTGAAGCGATCTTCAACTTCAGCTTGTCAATCAATCAAAGACCCAGACAGAAGTTTCATTCATTTGAAAGCCTGATTCTTAGCCTTGACCACCCTAGTAGGAAAATTTAAAAAACAGTTTTATTTGTAATTATCTATCGTCCACCTGGGCCTTACACAGAGTTTCTGTCTGATTTCTCAGATTTTTTATCTGATTTAGTGCTCAGCTCAGATAAAATAATTATTGTGAGTGATTTTAACATCCATGTAGATGCTAAAAATCTACATGGATGGACAGCATTTAATCTGTTATTAAGCGTGTACAAAGTAATGACATTGATATCCCTGCCAACTGGATCAAAGAGGAAACAGCAGGTCAGGTTGAGTGAGCATTTATTAAGACAAAGTAATCTGGAACATGAATAATTATTCATGGCCCCTGATCGTGGCTCAAGAGTTGGGAGTTCGCCTTGTAATCGGAAGGTTGCCAGTTCGAGCCCCGGCTCGGACAGTCTCGGTCATTGTGTCCTTGGGCAAGGCACTTCACCTACCGCCTACTGGTGTTGGCCACAAGGGCCGATGGTGCGATATGGCAGCCTCGCTTCTGTCAGCCTGCCCCAGGGCAGCTGTGGCTACAACTGTAGCTTGCCTCCACCAGTGTGTGTGGATGGGTGGATGACTGGATGTGTAAAGCGCTTTGGGGTCCCTAGGCGGGACTAGTAAAGCGCTATACAAATACAGGCCATTTACCATCTGTTATTAAAATGCAGATAGTTTACAGAGAAGCAAAACTGGGTACTTATTTAGAGCTTCAGCTTATGTAAATATGAATGTCATTGTGAACTTTTGAACTATGTTGGATTGGTTAAGAAGGTTGGTGGGGCCGACATCAGTGCTAAGTTTCTAAGGTGATGTGGTTCGGCCCTCGTGATAGTTTAGTTCAGTAATTCTGCGTCAGTTAGATTTGTCTCTAGCACATTTTCACATGAACATTTCTTGTATCACAATCTTCTTTCAATTCAAATACAGAGGAATACTTTCATTTACTTTTTTAAACTCTGTGTTTGCCAATAATCATTCATTTTATGTATGTTATGCTGCTTAAATCATACATTTTGTAAATCAGACATTCTCTGAAATTAGTGTCTCCAGTGTGTTGCTGTCACCCCCGTACTGCACCCACACACGCTAAGGTCAGACTCTGTACCAAGGTTATTATCGTTAACGAAAACTAACAAAATAACGAAAACTAGAAGTGAAAAAACATTTTCGTTAACGGAAATAAAAATAAAAACAAGACTTTGCAAAAAAAGGAAAACTAACTAAAACTGTAATGAGTGTTCACAAAACTAACTAAAATTAACTGAATTTATAGCAAAAATGTGTTTTGAAAGTGTGTGTCATACAATAGCCTCGGGTGAAAATGAAGTGTTTTTCTTGCTGTGTCTCATTATGCCAGCAGGTGGTAAGTACGTTAGTCGAGTCGTCTGTGTTGCCGCTCCGTCCCACGCAGAATCACATCAGCAAAAGTCTGGAGAAATCGCCAGAGTCTAATTTTGGATTACTTTGAATATGATTGTGTTTTAGATAAAGCAAGTGTCTTGTAGTGGAAAGAGACAAATTATGCGGGACATTTCTACAGGGAAAACAATCCCACAAACCTTAAAGTGCACTTGAAAAGCTCACACAAGAAGGCTAACCTAGCTTACCTTGAGAAGGTAAGGGAGCATGCCCAACCCTCATTCCCAGAAACAGAAGCTAACCCCAGGCAAGGCAGCGTGATGCATCCCAACACAAGTCCACAAAAAACATTAATGCAGTGCTTCCAACAGCGACCCGATGGCTGCTGGTTGGTCTATTTGCAGGAACATCACAAGCGAGAGGAAGCGTTGGTGAATATGTTTATTGAGACTGGGATATCTACACAACTGTGTGAGTCAATTGCCTTCAAAAAGTTTAGCAATTCACTTGAACCAAAATTACGAACACCCGGTGCTGCAAGAGTTAATGGTCTCATTGGGGCCAAGATATATCTTTTATATTTGCCTGGTATCAATGGTTGTTCATCTGCCCTAATTATTATTATTTATTTTTTTTAAAGAACCCATAGGTGGGAATGTGAGTTGTCTGTCTCTGCGTGTTAGCCCTGCGACTATGGGCTCAAAATGTGGTCATAAATATTTTGTACTTGTAAATCAGTTTTGTACTTGTAAATCAGGATTTGTGTGTAAAAAAAATTTGTGTGTGTGTAAAAAAGATTTGTATGTGTAAAAAAAATTGTGTGTGTGTAAAAAAGATTTGTATGTGTAAAAAAAAATTGTGTGTGTAAAAAAGATTTGTGTGTGGACTTAGACAAAAAAAACCCTGCAAGTTACAAGTGTGAATTTTGACCCTATTTTTCTTCCTTTAAGCTGATTGGTCAATGTCATGTCAATCACAAATTACACAATCCAATCAGTTTGGCTGTCGGGGGGGGGGGTGCTTTACGGACCTTCAGGTCCTGGAAGGGTAACACAGTTTGAAGATGGAGGACAGCGGTGGCGCTTCTGCGGCGCAGGTAAGCTTTAATTTATGGTTTACTGGAACAAGCTAATTGTCCAGACATATATTTTTGAATATCATATTCGGTTACTACACTGTAATTTTTCACGGTGCCAAAACCTAGCTTAAAAAGGGCTCTCAACATTAGCCCTAGTGTTAAGATAAGATAAGATGACCTTTATTAGTCTGTAACAAAACAAATTTCCCACCTGTGGGACTAATAAAGGTCATCTTATCTTATCTTATCTTATCTTAGTGTTGCATGTGTTCAAATAGTCTCCTGTGTGGCACGGTCTGTCTGCTTAAACATCAGCATCGTGGAGAATTATGTGTTTGGAGTTTAATCCCGATGAGATGTCGTTTTGGTAATAATTGGAACTGAAATGCTCTGACTTGACCTTAGCACTGGTCCCAGGTCACCCCTGAGTTTGTGTTAGAGTAATACTACAGTAATTACAGCATACAACAACTTTCAGCAGCTACTGAAAGTTAGGGGACCTAGCTTAACTTTCAGTAGCTGCTAACGCGTTAACGAGCAAACCGCGCTAACGTGTTACGCTGCGCTAACTTATGGCAAGCCATTAGTGCCAAAATTCGCCACTTTTCTAACCCGTTTGGTTAAGAAATGGCGTAAAAAACGCCGTTTAATTATTCAAAACGCCGAAAAAAACGGCGTTCTGTTTCGACAAACGCCGTTTTTTCCGACTCTCACATGGCGCCCTGAACGCACCATCCGCATGACGTAAAAAGCGGCATTCAAAGACAGACGGAAACGCCGTTTTTTCCGCCACTTGGCAGAAAACGCCGTTCAAAGATGCATAAAACGGCGCGACGGCGTTCTGTGCCAGCTGTAACGGCGTTTAAAACGGCGTTTTTTATTGAAATTATGCAGGGCACTCCCCATGGTTCCCTCATCCAATTACTTTCAACTCATTTCACCCAATCAAAGAAGAGGAAGTGCAGACCACACTAATGCATCACCGATTCACCTTGCTGCTAAGTGATTGCCTATTCAGTACCAGTGCTTGTCACAGTATTGACTTGTATTATAATCCCACTATGCATTTTGATGTGTTTAAAGCATGATCAAGCAAACAAATGACAGAATACTTTTTCTGAAACCTTAACTGTGTTACCTGTTATGGCAGCAGTAATGAGCAGAGCTAGCTCTGCTCATTTCCTAGCTTCTTTCTTATTTTCCTCTTTACTTCTCTTAACCTTTAACTTATGTCTTAGCAATCAGATTCTGCCGTCATGCATTACCGCTCCGTGCTAGTTATGTTGACTTTTCTCTTCTTTTGTCTTCTCTTTTTTCACCCGTATTTAGACACTGTGCATGGCTCCTTTGTTTACGTTAGGGATCAGCTGTTAGCGCTGCGCTACCGGCAGATAGACCCTACGTCCCCAGTGAGGGAAGAGGCGGGGGTGATGTCTCCCGAGAAGGACACCTTACACACCATCTCTCCTTCCTGTAATCACTGTAAATGTGAGATCGCTCCCTGATATGATTGAGGAGCTAATGACGCTAACCCGGTCACAGTGGCAGTACCCGACACTGCCCGGTACTCCCTCTGAGTAGGCTGCCCGGCTTCCAGCTGCTGCGGCCGGACAAGAGGAGAGACAGCGGTGAGAGGAAAGGAGGGGGGCTGGCAGTGTTTGTTAAAGACAGTTGTGGTATCCCTGGGCACATTGCTGTGAAAGAACAACTCTGCAACAGAGACATTGAACTATTAGCCGTTAGCATCCGTGGAGGCAGCCTGTGACTCTCTGTGGTCCGCAGACTGCAGACGCAATCTCCGAGAGCTCTTCTTCTAATATCAGGGGACTTTAATCATGTCTCGCTGGACTCCACACTGCCCACCTTCACCCAGTATGTGACCTGCCCCACCGTAGGCAAAAAACATTGTACTTAATGTATGCCAATGAAAAAGTGGCATACAGTTCATTACCTCCCCCTGCCCAGGGAAGATCTGATCGTAATCTAGTGCGCTTTTTCCCTGTGTGCAGCACTTAGTGTGCACGGAGCCACCAATCACCCACGCAGTGCAGAGATGGTTCGCGGAGGGCATAATCAAGCAAATAAATGACAGAATGCTTTTTATTTCATGTCGACGTGCAATTTATGTATAGTTGACCGTGAAATTAAAGCAGCGATCACTTGGACTATTCCGTAGCACCCCTCTCACAGTGGTACATCCCTCCAGGTAACCATTCACAAGTTTTGTACAGTAGAGCGGGACATTACGTTTACTCTCAGCGGAATTCACCGGAGCAGGCATATAAGTTCCTGCACTGCACTGGCCTTCACCACGATTAGTATAAGGTAAGAATGAATACATTTTCTTTTATTCTTATTTCCAGCACAGTAAAAAACTCATTAATTTACAGTTTCAGAGCCCGAAATTGTGTCTACTTTCATCTTACAGTCCAGCAACAAAGAACACATTTTCATTTCATACTTTTGTTATATGGTGGCCGTCACCTCGGCCACCATTGATTACGTGGCTCTAATATTAGAGCCACGTAATTGCGCATTGATTTTCCGGTATGGTTGTGCGTAAGTGCTGCATATAATACAATATGTTCAATGGGAGAAACTTAGTTATTTAACTCTACAGCCGAGTAATTATCCCAAGAGCCTTTTTCTTGTAAGCAGGATTAACAGACTGTCAAACCATGAAGTCATAGTGCAACACCAAGTTGTAATTTCAGTAAACTCATCTGAATTAGATCGTGACAGATGTTCCGAACTTTCAGCTTTTGATGTCGATCCTTATAAGCACGCATGTGCCTTTTTAAACGCATGTATAGTTGTATCTACAATACCAGGATTTAGTAATACAGTGGGGTATACAAAGAGGCAAATGAGACTGTTAAGCAGTCAGTAAACCCAACACTGCAGACTGAAAGACAAAATACATTAACTGAAAACTGACCTTAAATATGAGTGCGGGAAATCCGCAGTGAAGAGAGATAATAATATTGATTAGGGAGAGAGGACGCAGCTGGGAGAAACAAGACACAGGTGAATTGAATCAAACAAGTATGACCAGCGGAAGCAAAAGCAAGTGCACAAAAGACTAGAGGTCAACAATATAAAGCAGTAACCAACTAAAGATAGGACACAGAAATGCAGACTTTGCACTAGGAACACAGAATGGCAGGAGAACAGCCTCAAAGAGTAAAGAAATGAATAAAGAACAGTATATGCAGAAAATAAAGAATAAAGTTAAAAGACAGCGTGGTCTTCAAGAACCCAGAGTACGATACAAAAATGTCGTTTTATTCAAGTGAACAAAACAATGTAGACCATGTTCATTTTGTTAATAAGTTGGAAAAAAATAAAAACTAATGACAGCATTTAAAATAAAAAAAGGATGAATAACATAGATGGGAACATTCTGTACAGGGAGTGCAGAATTATTAGGCAAGTTGTATTTTTGAGGAATAATTTTATTATTGAACAACAACCATGTTCTCAATGAACCCAAAAAACTCATTAATATCAAAGCTGAATGTTTTTGGAAGTAGTTTTTAGTTTGTTTTTAGTTTTAGCTATTTTAGGGGGATATCTGTGTGTGCAGGTGACTATTACTGTGCATAATTATTAGGCAACTTAACAAAAACAAATATATACCCATTTCAATGATTTATTTTACCAGTGAAACCAATATAACATCTCCACTTTCACAAATATACATTTCTGACATTCAAAAACAAAACAAAAACAAATCAGCGACCAATATAGCCACCTTTCTTTGCAAGGACACTCAAAAGCCTGCCATCCATGGATTCTGTCAGTGTTTTGATCTGTTCACCATCAACATTAGTGCAGCAGCAACCACAGCCTCCCAGACACTGTTCAGAGAGGTGTACTGTTTTCCCTCCTTGTAAATCTCACATTTGATGATGGACCACAGGTTCTCAATGGGGTTCAGATCAGGTGAACAAGGAGGCCATGTCATTAGTTTTTCTTCTTTTATACCCTTTCTTGCCAGCCACGCTGTGGAGTACTTGGACGCGTGTGATGGAGCATTGTCCTGCATGAAAATCATGTTTTTCTTGAAGGATGCAGACTTCTTCCTGTACCACTGCTTGAAGAAGGTGTCTTCCAGAAACTGGCAGTAGGACTGGGAGTTGAGCTTGACTCCATCCTCAACCCGAAAAGGCCCCACAAGCTCATCTTTGATGATACCAGCCCAAACCAGTACTCCACCTCCACCTTGCTGGCGCCTGAGTCGGACTGGAGCTCTCTGCCCTTTACCAATCCAGCCACGGGCCCATCCATCTGGCCCATCAAGACTCACTCATTTCATCAGTCCATAAAACCTTAGAAAATCAGTCTTGAGATATTTCTTGGCCCAGTCTTGACGTTTCAGCTTGTGTGTCTTGTTCAGTGGTGGTCGCCTTTCAGCCTTTCTTACCTCGGCCATGTCTCTGAGTATTGCACACCTTGTGCTTTTGGGCACTCCAGTGATGTTGCAGCTCTGAAATATGGCCAAACTGGTGGCAAGTGGCATCTTGGCAGCTGCACGCTTGACTTTTCTCAGTTCATGGGCAGTTATTTTGCGCCTTGGTTTTTCCACACGCTTCTTGCGACCCTGTTGACTATTTTGAATGAAACGCTTGATTGTTCGATGATCACGCTTCAGAAGCTTTGCAATTTTAAGACTGCTGCATCCCTCTGCAAGATATCTCACTATTTTTGACTTTTCTGAGCCTGTCAAGTCCTTCTTTTGACCCATTTTGCCAAAGGAAAGGAAGTTGCCTAATAATTATGCACACCTGATATAGGGTGTTGATGTCATTAGACCACACCCCTTCTCATTACAGAGATGCACATCACCTAATATGCTTAATTGGTAGTAGGCTTTCGAGCCTATACAGCTTGGAGTAAGACAACATGCATGAAGAGGATGATGTGGACAAAATACTCATTTGCCTAATAATTCTGCACTCCCTGTAAATGTTCACAGTCTCAGTACTTACAGTGATGACAGAGTGTTTCCAAAAGTGCTCAGTCACATTTTTCATAAGACTAACATGGAATTTTTGATTTATTTAAATATATAAACCTGTTGAAAGTAATAATTTAAATTTTTGTCTTTGTAGGATCACAGTAATGTATAGATTTCTAATACAGTCCAAGTTTGTCTACGAAAAAACACCAGCAAGCAGGGTATGTCCTACAACTGTCGTATCACTGTAAATGACTAAGACTATAATCGAACTCTCTTCCTTAAACAACGAGAAACATGAAGTGTACTCAGGAGCAGATTCGAGCGCAGGCTCAGAGTGAAGTTAACTGAAAACGTTCTTTACATCATAACCATCATCATCATTTATTTATATAGCACTTTACAAACACACCTGTTAGACCAAAGTGCTGTACAATAGAAATATAAATATAGTAATAAAATAGAAAAAACAGACAAGTATGTGTATGTGATGCAAAAGGTAAAATTAAAAACAAGGCTAGAATGCGTGAATGTTAACTTTGAGTTCTACAACTAGGAGCAAAATGCTATGAACATGGACTACGGTAGTTCATACTAGGGGGAACAGTAACATGATCTGTGGCTGCCGGAGCTTGGCAAGTGAAACAGTGGTGTGAGAGTTGATGGTGGAGCGGCACTGTGGGACCCATTTTTGTGTTGTTACCTTATGTGTGCCGCTACGGGTCACCTTTTGTGTTTTTATGTATGGTGTGTTTATGGAAATATATTGAAGATAAATGTAACTCAAGCCAGGTGTTTTTGGTCAGAACAAGCAAAAAGTTTGTAAAATCTGCGCTGTTATGATAAATGACATTGGATAAAGAGAAGCAAATAAAACTGATGAATACAAAAACAATCTTAACCGTACAAGACAAGTATAGCTTGAGTTGGGCTGTTACAAGTTTAATTCATAACAGTTACATTGCCTCACCCCTGCCATCAAACCCTTCAGTGGCTTCAAGTGTAGGCATAGCCTCTACAGATACTGCAACAGAGGGAGAGCAGAGTCAGGAGGGTCTTGGAAGAAGTTCAGAAAAGATCCAAATAGGCAGTCTGAACAGTCTTACTTGTTTGCAGGTGGAGTAATGCACAAATGGATAAAAAAGAGTGAGAGGTTATCAGCTGTTGAGGAGCAAATGGAGATCCGTGTCCAGGGAGTGAGGCTATTAAGAGTGTGAAAGGTTGTCCAGGAAGTAACTAAGAAGACATGAACAGAGAGGTAAGTACTAGAGCTTTGAGCAACGTGAGGCCAATAACTAACATAGGTTAACAGATAATATGGCAAAGACTGGTTGTGAACGGTGGTCTTAAATACAGCTGGCTTGATTTGTCTCAGGTGGTGATCCTCAGAGGAGCGATGAAGTACAGCAGCCAGCACCCCGAGTAGAGCAGGCACTGTGGAAAAATAGTTGTGACTCAACCAGACCATTACAAAGTATGGCCTGGAGGATTTTCATCTCAAGGTGCAAGAACATTCTTAATGACTGTACACGGCAGCTGCTGATGGACGATGTTGGGCCAGATGTGCTACAGTTAGCGTTAAGGAGGTATGATCAAAGCAAGATCGAAAACATTTAACATTTAAAATGTTTAAGGGGAATATGGCCTGAAAATATAACATGAATTAAGAAGTAATTTTTGATATCTTTGAGGTTGGAGACAATGCAGAGAAGCCTTCGGTGGGCAAGAGGAAGACTGATCAATGTAACTGCGGCAGATCAACTTCTGCGTGACTTGGCTGAATTGATTCAGGAGGTCGAACTGCCTACTCAGCATGGCCAACAAGGTAAGCACATATTGTGTCGATTCCTTGACTCATCAAAAGTGTGAAATAAATTATGACTCTGTCTTAACCTATTTTCCAAATACACCAAACGCTTATATATTTTCAGGCTGTTTTGGATACCAGGCACCAGTGGTTTTCAACAGAGGTAGAGGTAGATCCCTTTACTGTATCACTCGGGAACAGCTTTCATTCCTGAAGTCATGTGGATTCACTGCACCTCAGATGGCTGATATTTTGAATGTTTCACTTCGTACAATTCGAAGACGTCTGCGGTCAGTGACTTTTGAAACCAGTGTGACTTTCAGTTCTTTGTGACACACACTCACTGTTTATTCAAATTAATTGGTATTGTGAATTTGTAAAAATAAGTTTATTTGAATGTGTACCACTAGTCAAGTAATGAAGTGTGCTGTTATGGTAGTGATAAAATACTCATGTTTTTTTTTGTCTGATTTCAGACAGTATCATTTCACCCGTGCATCAATGTATGCGGAACTGACTGACAGTGCCTTGGATGAACATGTGCAGGACATTGTTGCTGGCAATGAACAAACTGGTCCTGAGGCTGTCAGAGCCTCCCTGCGAGTACGTGGACTACGTGTACAGCGAAGGAGGGTTTGAGCAAGCATGTTACGGATGAATCCTGGAGCAGCTGCCCTTAGAGCAGTTTTGCGGAGACCAGAACGAAGAACACATCAGGTTGCAGGTCCAAACTCATTGTGGCACATTGATGGAAATCACAAGCTGATACGGTAACCAACCACACTGATTTGTTGAACACCTATTTTGACCAAAGTGAAATTCAGCATTACATCAAATATAATTGTTGAACAATAAGACACGTCCACTAGAGCCAGGCCCTGGGATGGGCAGTCCTCTAACACAACTGGTTATGTTTAAAGGGGAAGATGAGAGAACACAGACAGTGCAAGCAACATACAGAGAAAAATTCAAACTTGACATGCAATAGTCCCATGTAAATCAATTAAGAGTGTGTTTTCCATTGTTTCAATAACAAAGCAGAAATAATATTTTTCTTCTTATGGACCACGGTTTTAGGTGGAGGATAGTCATTCATGGGGCTATTGATGGATACAGTCGTCTTGTGGTCTTCCTTCATGCCTCAAACAACAACCGTAGCAGTACCGTTTTATCAAGTTTCATCAGAGCCGTGGTATCCTATGGTGTACCCTCGAGGGTCCGGACAGACAGAGGAGGGGAAAACAATGCTGTCTGCCTGATGATGAACATTTTCAGAGGCTTTGATCGTGGAAGCGCTCTAAGAGGAAGGCCACAATCAGAGAATTGAGAGGCTCTGGGGTGATCTGTGGCGAGGAATGACCAATGTCTACTGTGATTTATTTCACCACCTGGAGGAGGAAGGCATCATTGACATTGACAATGAAATGCACCTTTGGGCTCTCCATTACATCTATCTCCCAAGGATCAACAGATTTGAAAGACTTCACTCAACAGTGGAACAATCATGGCTTGCGGACAAAGAGACACTTGAGCCCATTACAGAGTTTTGTCCGAGGCAGCCTCCAGCAACAGGGCCGAGCCTCAACTGCCATGCAGGACATCTTTCAGACTAGAGCAGCTGCTGCTGATGGGACTATTGGTGGGACAGCTGATGGTAGTGTGACAGCCACTGAGAGTGAGACGACTGCTGCTCAGGGCTGAAGTACTGACTCTGGTGGTGGTGGTGCTCATGGTACAGATGAGCTGGGATTGCTGGTCGACTGGCCTGAGAGGATTACTGTGCCAGACATTGAATTTACTCTGGACGGACCGATGATGGAGCAAGTGGTAGAACTATTTAATCCACTGAGTGGCACCAGAGGGAGTCATGGTATTGAACTCATCACTGGCTTAATATACTTTCTGGACTCCACATATCACTGAGACAGTTCAATTATTGACTGAAACATAATAGCAGCAAGTGGAAAGACTTCAAAATATCTAGGTGACTGGATACATATAATGTGAAAAGTTATAATACGTGTTTACTATTTACCATTGAGTAGTGGAGATACAAGAACGAGCTGTGTGACACTGACAATAAAAAATGTTGAGTGATTTTTAAAGTGTATAAGATGGAAGTTGTGAAGTGGAAAGTTTACAACTGAAACTGAATCTCGATAAAGTCAACTTGATTAATCTAAAAGTTACAGCTGTTGATATTGATAAATACAACTATAAAGCAGTGACAGTAAATAATTAAAAAATAAAAAACTGTATAGTAGGTCTTGAAGTGGCTCAGTATAGTGTAGTAGATATAAAGTGGTTTAGCGTGTGTTTGATGTTGTGACAGTTCACAGCTTAATCGCTTTGTACAGATTATGCTTTGTACAAACATAGTTCTGAAAATACTGGACTCTGGTGTAAAATGTGAATAAAAAAAGAGCAAGCAGTGATTTGCAAATGTCAAAGGCAAAGTTTATTCACAGTAGAACATAGAAAACATGTCAAATGTTTACACCGAGACTATGTCGTTAAAAATAAGTCCATTTTAATTTGATGGCAGCAATATGTTTCAAAACAGTTGGGATGGGGCAAGAGAAGGCTGGAAAAAGTGGTACTAAAAAGAAACAGCTGCAGGGATATTTTTTAAAAGTAACAGGTCAGTTACATGATTAGATATTAAAAGAGCATCTTAGAGAAGCAGAGTTGCTCTGGAGGAAATATGGGCAGAGGGTTGATCAATCTGCAAAAAAACTCCATTAACAAATTGTGCAACAATTTCAGAATAATGTTCCCAAGTGTAAAGTTGCAAAGACTTAAAATGTTCCATCCTCTAGAGGCATAAAAATATATTTTATCAAAAGATTCAGTGACTGGAGAAATCTCTTTGCAGAAACAATGAGGCTAAAAGCCATGATGTCAGTGATCTTCAAACGCTCACAGGAAAGTTATCATCATGGAGCATTAAACAGACATGATTCTGACATGGAAATCAGTGCATTTCCTGTATCCTTTGGGGCAACAGACCTGAGTCACACTTTTAGAGAGGTACCTGATGAGGTGGATTGAGAGGAATATCCATGATGCATGGCAGTTTGTTCACTCACTTCCTCTCCACCACAGCTTCCGGAGCGCAGCCAATCACAGAGCTTGCTCTCCTGATCCAGGAAGAACACATCAAAGTGCACTGCACTCACCTGAACTGACAGAACACCTGTCATTAACATTTTGGTGCACACACAAGCTTGCTCACAAAAAACAGCCTGCCCATCCACTGCTTGTGTACAGCCTCTGTTTTGATCTTCCAGTTCAGCAAATGTATATATGTGGGTGTCCAGGTATTTGTATTCCTCCACCACATCATATCAGCGGGTTCAGTATCTTATACTTTTGCCAAGATAATGCACACTGCAGCCGATTTGTATCTACAGTTACCAGAGAGAAGCCATAACCAAGTTACATGGATTCTTTTTTTTTAATTACTTCATGTCATACAGGTAAACTAGTTCTGTTATGTGCAACGCTGTCATGTGCCACTCTCTGGTTTTATGTTTCAAATTCATGTAAGACATCCAGAGTACTCTGATGGCACTGACAAGGACATCTCCAGCTTACATGGAAATAATTATTTCATGTTCTTCAGATTACTTATTTACATCACTTTTCAGAAAACGTACATACAGGTCCGATTCAAAACTGCATATCTATTTTTAATGCATGTTGAAAAGGGAAAAATATTCCTGAGATACTGTTAACATTATTAAATTTGAAGGCTATTATCCAGTGGTATTACTTTAAACTGAGTAAAACGGTATTTTGATAAAAGTTAAGGTCTCCGTTTGTTTCAGAAAAAGCATTCTGTCATTTATTTGCTTGATTATGCCCTCCGCGAACCATCTCTGCACTGCGTGGGTGATTGGTGGCTCCGTGCACACTAAGTGCTGCACACAGGGACAAGGCGCACTAGGTTACAATCAGATCTTCCCTGCGCAGGGGGCAGTGTTGCCAACTTAGCGACTTTGTCGTTATATTTAGCGAGTTTTCAGACCCCCGAGCGACTTTTTTTCGAAAAAAAGTCGCTAAAAAACGTGAAAGCGCCAGATCGCTTTTACTCTCAACAAGCAGCGGGTGCTGTAACGCAGTCAGTTCTTCTTTACTCTTTTACTCTTATGCTGTTTTGTGGATCACAAGGTTTAAAACTACTTATAAACACACACACACAAAGTAACTCCACCAGAGTGCCTATTTCGGTCACTTTTGCGGTCCAAGCCCGGGTGAAGGAGCAGGGTTGGAATTGTGACATTAAAAAAAAACAATAATTGCTAAAAGAAATTTAATTTGTAGTTCTAAATAAACTCTAAATGCATTTAGGACGTTTTTTACTCACTTTATGTCTCTTCCACGATGTTATTTCTCTCTCCAACAACATAGGTTACAATTATATTAGCATGACCAATTATGCAAATTAGGTGATGACATCATTTAGCGACTTCTAGCGACTTTTAGGACAACCAATAGCGATTTTCCTTACTGAGGAGTTGGCAACACTGGCAGGGGGAGGTAATGAACTGTATGCCACTTTTTCATTGGCATACATTAAGTACAATTTACCAAGATGGCGGCTTTACCAAGATGGCGCCGAGTATGGCAGCCTCGTCGCGAGCTCCCCCAAGCAACAGCTGTTTTTTGTGTTTAATTTTACTTTTTCTTTATTTTTTCACGAGTAGCACATGTCTCCTTGTGTACGACCGACAAACCTTACTGGACATAAAAGACGGACTTTCTCATCACTTTCCGGAGTTCAAGTTTTGCAACACAGACCCTCCGTTTGCAGACCCCCCATTCATCTCACCTGAGACGCCTTTGTTCTGGGCCCGTGGAGGCCGCAAACGCCGACGCAGAGGGAGAAGATCTGGCGTTCTGGTTCGACTGAGACGGCGCACTAACAGACCACCGTTACCCAGCTTATTACTGGCTAATGTGCAGTCTCTGGAGAACAAGCTGTGCGAGCTTCGGGCACGGATCTCATTCCAGCGAGAGATGCGGGACTGCTGCGTGATCTGCCTCACAGAAACCTGGCTATCGGACAAGGTACCGGACTCCGCAGTACAACTACCGGGGTTCTCTGTGCACCGTGCGGACAGGTCACAGGAGCTTACTGGGAAAAGCAGAGGCGGTGGTGTGTGTTTCATGATCAACAACAGCTGGTGTGATTATGCGAACGCGCACCCGGTCAAATCCTTCTGCTCACCGGACCTGGAGTACCTGATGGTTAAGTGCCGCCATTCTGGCTACCGAGGGAATTTACAGCAGTGATTATTACGGCTGTTTACATTCCCCACAAGCCAACACTGACCGAGCACTCAGGGAACTGTACAGCGCGATCAGCAGTGAGGAAACCGCACACCCAGAGGCGGCGTTTATCACGACCGGGACTTTAATAAGGGTAACCTGAAGAAAGTCTCACCAAAACTCCACCAACACATCCATTTCAACACTCGTGGAGACCGGCTTCTTGACCACTGCTACACCTCTTTCCGGGATGCGTACAAAGCCCTCCCCGCGCCCCATTCGCCAATCAGATCACCGCTCCATCCTGCTTCTACCCGCCTACAGGCAGAAGCTGAAACAGGAAGCTCCAACCCTGAGGGCGGTGCATCGTTGGTCGGACCAATCGGAGTCTACGCTGCGGGACTGTTTTGATCACGCGGACTGGGAAATGTTTCACGTGGCTGCTAAAGACATCGATGAATACACAGACTCAGTCTGTGGATTTATCAGAAAATGCGTGGAAGATGTCGTCCCATCCAGAACAGTTAAATCCTTCCCAAATCAAAACCCTGGATTAACGGAGATGTTCGCACGGCGCTAGCGGCACGGCAGCACCGCTTTTGCCTCCGCGAACACATCGGACTACAAACACGCACATTACCAACTCCGGAAGACGATCAAAGCAGCCAAACGTGAGTACAGGGACAGGGTGGAGCAACAGTTTGACAACCCTCGGAGTATGTGGCAGGGACTAAACACGATCACAGACTTTAGAGGGAAAACCAGCACACCGCAGACCACGGCCTCTCTGTGTGAGGATCTAAACGTATTCTACGCTAGATTCGACACAGTGAACACCATGAGACCGGACAGTGTGCGCACCGCGATGACGCCAGTGCGCACACTGTGTCTGAGGAGGATGTGCGGAGGTACTTCAGGAGAGTGAACCCACGCAGCTACTGGTCCGGACGGGATTCCCGGCCGCGTCCTCAAGTCATGCGCGCTGCTCAGCTGGCTGGAGTGTTTACACATCTTCAACCTTTCCTCTCTCTGTCTGTAGTCCCAGCCTGCTTCAAAATGGCCACCATCGTCCCTGTACCCAAATCCTCCACCATCTCCTCATTGAACGACTGGCGACCTGTAGCCCTGACCCCATCGTGAGCAAATGCTTCGAGAAGCTGGTCAGGGACTTCATCTGCTCCGCACTACCCGACTCACTGGACCCTCTACAGTTCGCATACCGCCACAACAGGTCCACTGATGATGCCATAGCCCTGACACTCCATGCTGCCCTGTCACACCTGGAGAAGAGAGACGTATGTGAGAATGCTGTTTGTAGATTACAGCTCAGCATTCAACACCATCGTTCCTCGAAGCTGGACAGGAAACTGCAGGATCTAGGACTGAGCAGCTCCTCTGCAGCTGGATCCTTAACTTCCTGTCTGACAGACGCCAAGTGGTCAGACTGGGCAGCACCACCTCATCCCCATCACACTGAACACTGGTGCTCCACAGGGGTGTGTACTGAGCCCTCTCCTGTACTCACTCTACACCTCACGACTGCACGGCCACTAACAACTCCAACATCATTGTGAAGTTTGCGGACGACACTACAGTGGTGGGTCTTATCACCAACGGTGATGAGACAGCCTACAGGGAGGAGGTCAGCGCCTGACCCACTGGTGTCAAGACAACCATCTCACCCTCAACGTCGCAAAGACAAAGGAGCTGATAGTGGACTTCCGGAGGTGCAGAGGAGTACACACCCCATCACCATCAACGGCGCCGCTGTGGAGAGAGTGAGCAGCTTCCGCTTCCTTGGTGTACATCTGGCTGAGGATCTTACGTGGTCAGTACACATAAACAAGACAGTGAAGAAGGCGCAGCAGCGCCTCTTCTTTCTCAGGAGACTGAAAAGATTCGGCATGAGCCCCGCATCCTCAGGACCTTCTATCGCTGTGCCATTGAGAGCATCCTCACTGGATGCATCACCACCTGGTACGGCAACAGCACCGCTTACAACCCGCAAAGCTCTCCAGAGAGTAGTGCGGTGTGCTGAACGGATAATTGAGGTGAGCTTCCTCCTCCAAGACATCTACAGGAAGCGGTGCCTGAGGAAAGCGGGAGGATCATCAAGGACTCCAGTCACCCCAGCCATAAACTCTTCAGACTACTTCCATCAGGAAGGAGGTTCTGCAGCATCCGGTCCCGAACCAGCAGACTGAGAGACAGCTTTTTCCACCAGGCCATCAGACTGCTGAACACGTCATAGACACCTCACCCTCACTACTGGAACTTCAACATTATGCACTCCATACTGTACATTAATGCCACTGTTTTGCACATACCTACCTCTGTATATTTTATATTTTATATATCTTATTTTATTGTTTACTCTATTTCATTTGTAAAACATGTATATACACACTCACACACACACACACACACACGTGAAAAACATATTTAGTACACACATTCAGTAATGTATATACCTTTATATATGGTACATATATTTATTACTTTTTAGATTAGCCATTTTTATATTTTGCTTGTTGCACGTTATTGTATTTTGCACAACTCTGTTGCTTGTGAAGCTTGCACACAAGAATTTCACTCGCATGTACTGTACCAGTGTACCTGCACATGTGACGTGACAATAAAGGTGATTTGATTTGATTTGATGTTTTTTTGCCTACGGTGGGGCAGGTCACATACTGGGTGAAGGTGGGCAGTGTGGAGTCCAGCGAGACATGATTAAAGTCCCCTGATATTAGAAGAAGAGCTCTCGGAGATTGCGTCTGCAGTCTGCGGACCACAGAGAGTCACAGGCTGCCTCCACGGATGCTAACGGCTAATAGTTCAATGTCTCTGTTGCAGAGTTGTTCTTTCACAGCAATGTGCCCAGGGATACCACAACTGTCTTTAACAAACACTGCCAGCCCCCCTCCTTTCCTCTCACCGCTGTCTCTCGTCTTGTCCGGCCGCAGCAGCTGGAAGCCGGGCAGCCTACTCACAGAGGGAGTACCGGGCAGTGTCGGGGTACTGCCACTGTGACCGGGTTAGCGTCATTAGCTCCTCAATCATATCAGGGAGCGATCTCACATTTACAGTGACTACAGGAAGGAGAGATGGTGTGTAAGGTGTCCTTCTCGGGAGACATCACCCCCGCCTCTTCCCTCACTGGGGACGTAGGGTCTATCTGCCGGTAGCGCAGCGCTAACAGCTGATCCCTAACGTAAACAAAGGAGCCATGCACAGTGTCTAAATACGGGTGAAAAAAGAGAAGACAAAAGAAGAGAAAAGTCAACATAACTAGCACGGAGCGGTAATGCATGACGGCAGAATCTGATTGCTAAGACATAAGTTAAAGGTTAAGAGAAGTAAAGAGGAAAATAAGAAAGAAGCTAGGAAATGAGCAGAGCTAGCTCTGCTCATTACCTGTTAGCTGCCATAACAGGTAACACAGTTAAGGTTTCAGAAAAAGTATTCTGTCATTTGTTTGCTTGATCATGCTTTAAACACATCAAAATGCATAGTGGGATTATAATACAAGTCAATACTGTGACAAGCACTGGTACTGAATAGGCAATCACTTAGCAGCAAGGTGAATCGGTGATGCATTAGTGTGGTCTGCACTTCCTCTTCTTTGAGTGGGTGACATGAGTTGAAAGTAATTGGATGAGGGAACCATGGGGAGTGCCCTGCATAATTTCAATAAAACGCCGTTTTAAACGCCGTTACAGCTGGCACAGAATGCCGTAAAAAACGCAGTTTTTATGCATCTTTGAACGGCGTTTTCTGCCGAGTGGCGGAAAAAACGGCGTTTCCGTCTGTCTTTGAACGCCGCTTTTTACATCACTCGGATGGTGCATTCAGGGCGCCATGTGCGAGTCAGAAAAAACGGCGTTTGTCGAAACAGAACACCGTTTTTTTTCGGCGTTTTGAATAATTAAACGGCGTTTTTTACGCCATTTCTTAACCAAACGGGTTAGAAAAGTGGCGAATTTTGGCACTAATGGCTTGCCATACAAACTTGCTAACGGGAAATTGGTTAACATCATTTTAAGGAGATTACCGCTGACAGTACAAATATATGTGCGTGTATAAAGTATTTGATTTCAATTTTCTTCTACTACTGTAACTATGGCTTAACAAGCTTCCTTAGTGTTCTTTTAAACTCTCACTCATGACTATTAGTTATACTGTTAACTATTTTAATATTAGGTTAATAAGGAAATAGGGAATAGGGATATATCGGGAAACCATATGGTATTGTTTAAATGAAGATGCAGATGTTCAATAACATATAAATATATTTTCAACAGGAGCCAAAGACTGCAATAGAGAAGGCTATACTGAATCTTGTGGGAATTCTGTCAACTTCCCAGTCTGATATTAGGAGTGGAACTGCAACCACATCTGTTACAGCGACAGTGCCTCAGCAAACCCCAAGAGTTTTTCATTGCTATGAAGATGACACGCAGCTCTATCTGTCCATGAAGCCAGGTAACACACACCAATTAGTTAAACTGCAGGAATGTCTTAAAGACATAAAGACCTGGATGGCCGCTAACTTTCTGCTTCTTAATTCAGATCAAACTGAGGTTATTGTACTCGACCCTGAAAGTCTTAGAAATATGGTATCTAAGCAGATTCTTACTCTGGATGGCATTACCTTGGCCTCCAGTAACACTGTGAGGAACCTTGGAGTCATTTTTGACCAGGACATGTCCTTCAACGCACATATTAAACAAATATGTAAGACTGCTTTCTTCCATTTGCGCAACATCTCTAAAATTAGAAATATCCTGTCTCAGAGTGACGCTGAAAAACTAGTTCATGCATTTATTACTTCCAGGCTGGACTACTGTAATTCATTATTATCAGGATGTCCTAAACTCACTGAAAAGTTTTCAGTTAATCCAAAATGCTGCAGCAAGAGTCCTGACAGGAACTAGAAAGAGAGAGCAGATTTCTCCTGTTTTGGCTTCCCTTCATTGGCTTCCTGTTAAATCCAGAATTGAATTCAAAATCCTGCTCCTCACATACAAGGTCTTAAATAATCAGGCCCCATCTTATCTTAATGACCTTGTAGTACCATATCACCCTATTAGAGCACTTCGCTCTCACACTGCAGGCCTTCTTGTTGTTCCTAGAGTATTTAAAAGTAGAATGGGAGGCAGAGCCTTCAGTTTTCAGGCCCCTCTTCTGTGGAACCAGCTTCCAGTTTGGATTCGGGAGACAGACACTATGGCTGTGTCCCAATTCAGGGTCTGCACGCTTGAAGTACGCATTTCAAGTAGAGATGGCACGATACCACTTTTTTATGTCCGATACCGATACCGATATCATAAATTTGGATATCTGCCGATACCGATATGAATCCGATATTGTGTTTTTTAATCAATAAAACTGTTTTTTTTAATATCTTGCTGCATTTTGTATAAGTTCATACTCAAGTTTAAATAAACAACAACACTAAAGCTATTCTGTTATACCTGTGTGTAAAAAATACACTGCACCCAAAATATTTCATAGTTCAGCAACACTGATCAATCTAATAAACCTTACCTAACTTAAAACCTAACTTAAACCTACTCCATCCTCCCTATTCTGGTATTTTAAAGACTACTTAGCAGAAATATTAAGCAACCTAACTAATAGGGTTGCAAACTCCCAGCAAAAAAAAAAAAAAAATAGAGAACCACCCACCCTCCACCTCATGATGCTTAATCGATGTAATCAACTTTAATTTGATGCAGGGTGGAAAAAAATGCACAGAAACAAATTATTTTTCAAGAATAATTAAATAGATTCAACATCTTTCTTCAACAGAATTGCAGAATTCACAGACGGTACCTTCCCAAAGGAAAAAGTACTATAGCTTACTAGGGTATATAGACTTAAGAGTTACTATATATAGTAATGGACTTCTATACATTTTACATCAGATTAAAACTTTGGGTGTAAGATTCAGATAATTATTTATTAAAAGCTACATATTTTAAATGAGAATAAGAAAGAAAAGTATGTCTTTGTGCCCCTTTTCCTGTTCATTCCCTATCGGCCCCTGGCTGCACTTTGCTAGATCCGCCCCTGCACAGTTACCAGCCGTCAGCTACGTGAAAAGGATCCTGGTGTAGAAAGTAATATTAAATAAATTCTAACAACAGCTTATCAAGCTTAAACGTGCTGCTGTTGTTCCGCCGCTGGTTTCCTCTTTCTGGTGCAAAGTGGGCCAAAAACAAAGAAGAGAGACGGACTCGTGACAGAAAAGCCGATCAGCTGATCGTTAAGCAGTTTCACGATTGAAGTAGCGGCAGGAAGGTGAGGGAGAGAGAGAGGCAGTCGCTCCATATATCGGTTGTTAAGCTTAACATGGGAACGCTTTACAAACATTCAGAGATGAACTTACACACTTGCTTTACTTCTCTCTGGGATAACTTCCTCGGAGATGAAATGCTGGTTTGGTAGCGAGGCTACAAATACACACAGCCTCTCTATCACATGAGGCACACTGCTCCGACGTGCTACGGTTATGAGCCGAGTTACGCCGTGTTGCAAGTTTTGTGAGATGCTTTTTTTGATACTTAATGGATCGGATTACATTTTTTATTTTTCGCCGATATCCGATCCAGTAATTTAGGTCAGTATCGGACCGATACCGATACGTAATATCGGATCGGTCCATCTCTAATTTCAAGTGCGACTACGTCACCGCCACGCGACGACGGCTGTCCCAATTCAAAGTGTACTTCAAATGCATACTCCAAATGCGCCGTCGATTTCCCCAAATATCAAGCGTGGTCCGGTGCACGCTTCGTGGTCCCATATATCCCACAATCCATAGCGCAGCGGTGGGTGTGGATAATTTTGCCGCAAAATACGGCAGAAGGGAGCGGCCAAAGAGTGAACTGTCAAAAGTAAGTACTGAATATTATGTCACTTATTTATGTGCGAATGTTTAAGAACATTAAAACATTACTGTTGGCCACATCTCGGCAAAGTTATGTGACATTAGTGATGTTTGTACTTTCAGTGGTAACTTGGTTTTAAAGCCTCTACGTCTAAATATATATATAGTTGACCTTAATCTTACAGAGAATGTGATGATTTTATGGATAATTAAAGTCAGTCATATATCCACAAACACAACAAGCTGAAAGTCAGTGATGCTGCTCGGTTTGCAGTCCTGAATATGACGGCACAAGCAGGATTCACTGCACTGTTAATGTTAGCTATGTTATATTGCTGCCTCTGTTCGGTGGTGTCGAGCCAAACGGACTTTAACGTGTGTTTGAACGAGCTGACGGTTCACTCGTTAAGCTGAAAGAAAGATGCTTTAATCACAGGAGTCACACATGTGTCCACTGGACCATCTGGGAACTCTTCTTGTTTAGCACTCGTAATAACACAAACACTAAATCCTCCTTCTCTTGTGCTGTTTTGTAGCAGTGTATACACCTGAGACTGTCACCTGTCTGTCTGTCCTGCACTCTCTCTCTGTTTCTTTCTCTCTGATTGTGGAATAAAAGTATGAACATGTATTTATAAGTTACACTTGTGTTTGAATCCTGCAGCTTATCACACATTTGATTTCCATGTGTGACAACTGCAAGTGTCCAGAGTGAGGACAGACTGAGGGACCCACTGCTGCACATCATCTGTGAGGCTTTGCACCCTGATGATCCACCAGGACAAACTCAGCAGTGTGTGAGGAAGAGGAGGAGGAAGAGCCAGCAGCAGCTGACAGATGGAGAGAATAGACAGACTGTTCCCTGTTTGTGAAGGACTGCTAGAAAAGTTTAAAATAACTAATTGTCTGTCCTGAATCAGTCTTATTAGGTAATGTTCAAATAATGTTATCATTCCAGTGTTTTCAGTGTGGGAGAAAGTACTCAGGGCCTTCAAGTTACACACTATGAAAGGCAGCAACAAGTTTAATATTCAGAAACCTAAAGTATGTATCAGCAGCAGAATGGAGCTAAAAATAAATGTTTGTTTCAGTTCTATGAAGCTTTGAGTATTTTGGATTAGTAGCACTGCTGTGTTTGTTGCATCATATTGCTGTAATTGTTTATATGCTTCATATATATATATATATATATATATATATATATATATATATATATATATATATAAAAAAACAAAAAAAACCACCCAGCTCACCCCTGTGGGCGGTTTATCCTTCAAGCTCGGGTCCTCTACCAGAGGCCTGGGAGCTTGAGGGTCCTGTGCAGTATCTTAGCTGTTCCCAGGACTGCGCTCTTCTGGACAGAGATCTCCGAAGTTGTTCCCGGGATCTGCTGGAGCCACTCGCCTAGCTTGGGAGTCACCGCACCTAGTGCTCCGATTACCACGGGACCACCGTTACCTTCACCCTCCACATCCTCTCGAGCTCTTCTCTGAGCCCTTGGTATTTCTCCAGCTTCTCGTGTTCCTTCTTCCTGATATTGCTGTCATTCGAACCGCTACATCGATCACTACAGCCGTCTTCTCCTGTTTGTCTACCACCACTATGTCCGGTTGGTTAGCCACCACCATTTTGTCCGTCTGCATCTGGAAGTTCCACAGGATCTTAGCTCGGTCATTCTCCATCACCCTTGGGGCATCTCCCATTTTGACCTTGGGACTTCCAGGTTATACTCGGCACAGATGTTCCTGTACACTATGCCGGCCACTTGGTTATGGCGTTCCATGTATGCCTTGCCTGCTAGCATCTTGCACCCTGCTGTTATGTGCTGGATTGTCTCTGGGGCATCTTTACACAGCCTGCACCTGGGGTCTTGCCTGGTGTGATAGACCCCAGCCTCTATGGATCTTGTACTCAGAGCTTGTTCTTGTGCTGCCATGATTAGTGCCTCTGTGCTGTCTTTCAGTCCAGCTTTGTCCAGCCACTGGTAGGATTTCTGGATATCAGCCACCTCCTCTATCTGCCGGTGGTACATACCGTGCAGGGGCCTGTCCTTCCATGATGGTTCCTCGCCTTCCTCCTCTTTCTTGGGTTTCTGCTGCCTGAGGTATTCACTGAGCACGCTGTCAGTTGGGGCCATCTTCGTGATGTATTCGTGGATGTTTCTTGTCTCATCCTGGACTGTGGTGCTGACACTCACCAGTCCCCGGCCCCCTTCCTTCCGCTTAGCGTACAGCCTCCGGGTGCTGGACTTGGGGTGAAACCCTCCATACATGGTAAGGAGCTTTCTTGTCTTTATGTCAGTGGCTTCTATCTCCTCCTTTGGCCAGCCTATTACCCCAGCAGGGTACCTGATCACGGGCAGGGCGTAGGTGTTGATGGCCCGGATCTTGTTCTTACCGTTCAGCTGACTCCTCAGGACTTGCCTGACCCTCTGCAGGTATTTGGTGGTTGCAGCTTTCCTAGCAGCCTCTTCGTGGTTCCCATTTGCTTGCGGGATCCCCAGGTACTTGTAACTGTCCTCTATGTCTGCAATGTTGCCTTCTGGTAGTTCAATCCCCTCAGTTCTGACTACCTTCCTTCTCTTTGTTACCATCCGACTACACTTCTCCAGTCCGAACGACATTCCAATGTCATTGCTGTATATCCTGGTAGTGTGGATCAGTGAATCGATGTCTCGTTCACTCTTGGCATACAGCTTGATGTCATCCATGTACAGGAGGTGGCTGACAACCGTTCCGTTCTGTAGTCGGTATCCGTAGCCAGTCTTGTCAATGATCTCACTGAGGGGGTTCAGGCCTATGCAGAACAGCAGTGGGGACAGAGCATCTCCTTGGTAGATCCCGCACTTGATGGTGACTTGTGCTATGGGCTTCGAGTTGGCCTCTAGTGTTGTACACCACATCCCCATTGAGTTCCTGATGAAGGCTCTTAGGGTCCTGTTGATCTTGTACAGTTCTAGGCATTCCAGTATCCAGCTGTGGGTCATTGAGTCATAGACCTTCTTGTAATCAATCCAGGTTGTGCACAGGTTGGTCAGTCTGGTCTTGCAGTCTCGGCTGACTGTTCTGTCTACCAGTAGCTGGTGTTTTGCGCCTCTGGTATTCTTGCCAATCCCTTTCTGTGCCCCGCTCATGTATTGACCCATGTGCCTGTTCATCTTAGCCGATATGATGCCTGACAGGAGCTTCCATGTAGTACTGAGGCAGGTTATTGGTCGGTAGTTGGATGGGACCGGTCCCTTCTTGGGATCCTTGGGGATCAGGACCGTCCGACCTTCAGTTAGCCATTCCGGGTGTCTCTCGTTAACTAGCAGCTGGTTAATTTGTGCTGCCAGACGCTCGTGGAGTGCAGTCAGCTTCTTCAGCCAGTAGGCGTGAACCATGTCGGGCCCTGGTGCTGTCCAAGTCTTCATACTGGAGACCCTTTCTTGGATATCTGCCACTGTGATGGTTACTGGACCCTGTTCAGGGAGGTTGCTGTGGTCTGCCCTCAGATCCACTAGCCACTGAGCATTGCCGTTATGGGTTGCGTCCTTCTCCCATATGCTCTTCCAGTATTGCTCCGTCTCCAGCCTTGGTGGTGCTGTTCTCTTATTGTTCCCTTGCCACTGAGAGTACACCTTTGCTGGTTCTGTGGAGAACAGCTGGTTTATTCTCCTGCCTTCGATCTCTCTGGTGTACCTCCTCAAGCGGCTGGCCAAGGCTGTGAGTCTTTGCTTGGCAGTTTCAAGGCCTCAGGTATGGACAGCTTGCTGTATTTCTTATGCACCTTCTTTGTCGCGCCTTTCTGCAACTCCGTTAGTTGGCTAACCTCCTCCGTGCTACTTTGATCTTGCCCTCTAGCCTCCTTCTCCATGGAGGGTACTGCCCCTTGTGGCTGTTCAACTTGTAGCCAAGCATCTCACTGATCACTGCTGCTGTAGTGTAGATCAGCTTGTTAGTGTCGGTAATCGTGGTTGTAGGTATCATCCGTAGTGCTGCATTAACATCATCTAGCAGACCTTCTGAGGGTACTTCACGTAATCTTGGTAACCGCCTACGGGGATCCAGGTTTCAAGCTTGGCCATGATCCTATCTTTCAGGTCAGTTCCTCTTGCACTCAACGATCCTTCTCCTATCGCACTTGGGGCTATGTACCCAATCTCGGGTGGGGGTGATGATATCTCCCCCCTGACCTGGCGTCCTGACTCCTCCTTGCCGTAGCATTTATGTTGTTGTTGGTTGCTGGATAGCGTAGTGGTTAAACTACATGCCTTTGGAGCAGAAGATCGCAAGTTCGATTCCTGCCTGGGGCGTCTGTATCCAGTAAGGGTCCTAAGGCTAGACCCCCTATGCTAAGTGGGCTACTGGAACAAGAAGGCATCGGTGGGCAAGAGACGAAAACAGGGCGTTGTTGGAATGCTACTACGCAAGTAACCCTGGCGGAAGGGTTACATGAATAGGATGAGGGACCTATGGTTTCTTCGATACCCAACATCCACAATGACGGCGAAACAACTAGTAGCTCAGTGTTCCAACATTCGAAAGAAGGGACTGCTGTCACAGCTAGAGATTGACGAGGTACAACACATATATATATATATATATATATATAAAATCTGACAATACATATAATATTGTCCATATTATATTAACATTACCACAGTGAGATGACTTTAGTCTCATGAACAACATTAGCTAATTATTATTTACTAACTAATCTTAAAATGACTGTTCAGTACAGAAATGAAGCCCAACTATCATGTTTTACAGTTCTGTGGTCTCAACTAATCAAAGTGATGTCATGACAAAAATGAATGACCAACAAAACATTTTTTCTCCTTCATTTCTGTCACACAATGCTGTATGAAACGTTTCTCGCGGTTAGTATCATGGTTGCTAGGCAACCTGAACAGCGCGACGAAGGCTAGACCGTCCCATTTCACAAGCCTCTCACTTCCGCACTTCCCGTACTTGTAGTACGCACCGTACTTGTAGTACGCGTAGTGTGCGTACTTCAAGCGTGCATACCCTGAATTGGGACACAGCCAGTCTCTACTTTCAAGATTAGGCTTCAAACTTTCCTTTTTGCTAAAGCATATAGTTAGGGCTGGACCAGGTGACCCTGAATCCTCCCTTAGTTATGCTGCAATAGACGTAGGCTGCCGGGGATTCCCATGATGCACTGAGTTTTTCCTTTCCAGTCACCTTTCTCACTCACTATGTGTTAATAGACCTCTCTGCATCGAATCATATCTGTTATTAATCTCTGTCTCTCTTCCACAGCATGTCTTTATCCTGTTTTCCTTCTTTCACCCCAACCGGTCGCAGCAGATGGCCCCGCCCCTCCCTGAGCCTGGTTCTGCTGGAGGTTTCTTCCTGTTAAAAGGGAGTTTTTCCTTCCCACTGTCGCCAAAGTGCTTGCTCATAGGGGGTCATATGATTGTTGGGTTTTTCTCTGTATGTATTATTGTGCGATCTACTGTACAATATAAAGCGCCATGAGGCGACTTTTGTTGTGATTTGGCGCTATATAAATAAAATTGAATTGAATTGAATTGAATTGAGTGAGCACCCAAATAGAAATGTAAAGGTAAAAAGAAAAAGACATTTGCCAGTAATGCTACTCCTTTCTTTTTTTGGGGGGTTATGGAACAGTAATCTAAGATATTCAGTAAAGTAGAAGCCCAGATAATTATGTTTGTATTTCAGTTGTTCATATTTTTAATATTCTTTTCCCTGTATTCTGGAGAAGACACAACATCTGTACTGACAAGGATATAATGAATACTGGATTCAAGCAACCCTTTGGTTTTGAGTTACTCTTTGGTTTTGGTTTAAAATTATAATTCATAGGCTTTAACCTGGCATGCACAAAAGTAAAATGCTGCATCCATGATTTGTCTCTATTGTGTGTTCAGCTTTTACTCTCAGTCTCTTTTATGTAAGTCATCTTTTTATTTAAACAACCTGCTCTGCAAATTACCTATGCACCTGGATCCTCCTTAAACATCATTATGACATTTCACCTTAACAGTAATGCAGTACTTTTCCAATCAGATGAGTAGTCTTGCTTTAATTTGGAAGAAATTGGCAAAGTGTTTAATGCCTCAAATGTATAATCTTATTTACAGGTCATTTCCAACAATGTTTCAAAGAAGGCAATCCAAAGGAAAGAGGCCTTTCCCAGCTCCTAGTAATGTCATACATGCAGTTCGCAACCTTCAGTTGCAATTCTGTCTTTTGCCTGATTCCACGACAAAAACCCCAAAGAATGAAATACGGCTTCTTCAAGCTGGACTTGGAAGGCGAACTCTCAGCATAGCTGACAATGCTGATCATGAAGAAGTACTTTTCTCAATTTTAGATGCCTTTATCATGTCAAAAAAAATCTAATTTTAAACTTCAAAATTAAAATTGAAAAATGTTACAATTTTACTTGACAAACTAATCATGAGGAAATGTTTGATTTCTTTTAACCCTAATTTAGATTACTATAGCTCTGCATGAAGAGTATCCGAAGATGAAGGCCCTAACTGGTGGATGGCTCTTGTATAAAGCAGGAGGTAAGTCATTTTAACTCCCCGACTTTGTATCTGAGTTAATAGAAGACATTTACTTAGAGCCAAAAGCATCCAGATAAGTTTTAGAAGAAGCTTTTGTGTCTACTTAAAACATTTCTAACACTTCTTCCGAGAATAACTCATGGAACACTGATATGGCTTTTATTATTTAGTTTTCAAATTTGTAGGCATGGTCTTTTTTTTTAGATTAACTCACTTTTTTTTGCGCATTGTGATTGAAAAGCAATAAAGGCATAAGATGCACATCAATACACTTCCATTGTTTACAGGTATAACATCAACAGTACAGCACCACTTAATAAAAAACTTGAATATTCGGAATATAGTTATGAATGAAATATTGTTTTGGTCTAGTGATTCATTTAACATTTTAAGCATTGTTTAAAAATGAAAAGTATAGGTTGCTACAAGGTAGTTTTTAAAGACATTGCTATACAAGAGTCGTGTTCCATAATGTTATGGATTTATTTGTACTTTTAGAACATTGCTGTATTGCGAATGCGTTTTACTTGGTTTTTGTTCCATATTCTAGGTGGTAGCGGACAGAGAAATCTCTCTCTAGTATCTCAGGGAACACAAGGCTACACAGCCAAGACGCTCAAGATGGCCACCAACAATGGAAAAAATACACTTTATATTGTCCCTCTCCAAGAAAAAATTGATACTACACCTCTTCCACACGATGCTGCAGAATTCAGCAAAATGCCGAAGTCTCAGTGCAAGACCTGTGGTGTGACTATGCCTCTTCAGCTACTTGTTTGTCACGTAGAAAACTGTGTACAAGTAAGCCAAATTCAACAGTAAAACAAACATTGCTACCACCTTTGCTAAAAACTAAAACTTTTTAAGTTGTATTCTTTTTACTACTTTCAAAATGGAAGGACATAATATTATGCTTTACCCAAGACTACTTTGGGTGAAGTTTCTCAGTCATCCCAGTCATTGTAGTCTAAAGAGTTTGGAAAGAAAGCATCTTGACTTCTATAAGTTTCCTTGAAGATGTGCCACCTCTCATCTGAGAAGCTTCTTCGTTTCTTTAGAGCAATTGGTGGAGAGTCCAAAACTTTATGCCCTATTGGAGTGTCCCCATGAGGGCTGTTGATCCCCTAGTTTGCTCTAAATGACAAATCGTGAGCAGCATGTACCTACCATAAATGTGTAATGTAACATTATATTCCTTTACCAGGAAGCTGCGTGTGAAAGCATGACTGACCAGGCACATCAGAATGAAGTCCAATTGGAGGTGAGTTCCCAGATATATTTAACATTGTAATATGGACAATACAAAATTCCAAGCAGGTCTTTGTTCAACTGTTTCATTATTTGCTAATTACCTGTGGCATTTTGTGCTAGATTTGGACTATTCATCTTTGCTTGGACTAAAATAAATACACTTTTTAATTGCAATATCCTCTTCAGCCTTCTTGTCCTGTTTGGGGAAATCGTTATCCTCCAGATGACTTGGTCTTGCATGCCAGTACATGTGGTGATCGGTAAGTTCATTTTAGTTGGACAACACTAAACAAATGCTATGTGTAGCACATTTATAGTTGCTCTTGCTTCTGTCTTTGCATCATGTCATAGCAGGGGCTCATCCTTACCTAACCTGTTCATCTTCTATGATCATGTTGACCACATGGATGAGCTTTTATCAGTGTTCATCCTGGCATTTTGACAATATACTTTTGCTTCTTTAGACTGCATTGTTTAGGTGACCTTGTCTTTTATTGACAGTATTCCTGCATCTATCTTAGATAGATAGATAGATAGATAGATAGATAGATAGATAGATAGATAGATAGATAGATAGATAGATAGATAGATAGATAGATAGATAGATAGATCAGTGTATATATGTTTAAACACTGATCTTTTTTTTTCTTTTGCACCACTTTGGGTAAAGTGAAGTGGATGACCTGCATCATACAGCACATGAAGTCAGAGACACACTTCTCAATTTTGCTGCTGAGATGAACACTGACATCCCAGCCAACAATAAGGAAGGTATTTTTCATACCAAATGTCAGAGTATATTTAAAATTCCAAATTGACGTGCTTACCAGAAAGTGTGCTGGGCCTTAATTTTTTGGCTTACTGGGTTTACAGTATAAAATGTTATTTTTGCATACAATGTACTTTATCTTTTAGTAGAACAGTGGAAAAAGGCCAGTGATCCCCAAGATGCTGCAGTTTTGTTTAAGAGGCATCTCTTAAAGGAAAAGGAGGAGAACCCCACAATCACAGCTGTCATTGACATTCGACAAGATCAAACATCCCAGAGCCGAGAGATCATTGCTTTCTACAAAAGACCACAGATTGATTGGGCAGGACCTTTTCGTTGTTCTTTACAAGGTAATGCTTATGGTGAAGCATAGATTCAGTTAGTTTCTTTAAAGGCTGTTTAACATTCCAACTTGGTAAATGAGAATTTTCCATTAATGGGTGCTGTAAAGCAGTTTGTAACTTTACTTGTGTTGTTGTTGTTTTTTTCTTTTTCCCAATTTTAAAATAGGTGACACAGCTGTTGGCACTGGGGTCCAGAGACATTTTTTCAGCATGGCAATGCTAAAGTTGCAACATGGCTTTAACATCCATAGCGGTATGTTTCTATATCCTTTTCTTAATTAATGTGAGATGAGTTTTTAAAATAATCCATCGAAAAATTTACTCCAGAAATAAATTTAAAAAAATAGATACCATTGAAGTATTTGCATCATGTTTGACAACTTCATTAATCAACTACTTACGTCAATAGATAAAGCTATAGCTTTTTTATTTTGCTTGTACTGTTCTTCTCCAGGTGCAGCCAACATGACCCTTCTCTTTGAGGGACAAGAGAACCATCTAGTGCATTCTACTTCTCAGATTATGGCAGACAGTGACTTATTTGTGGTAGCAGGCAGAATGATTGGGCATTCATTTTTGAATGATGGGCCACGATTGCATGGCCTCAGCAAGGCTATTATTCACATGTTGGTCCATGCTGATAGAGACACTGTCACTGTCCAGCTCGATGATGTGCCAGATCTAGATATTCGTTCTACAATTTGCATGGTGAATACTAATTTACTTCAAGCCTTAGTGAAATCATAATTGAAATTAAGTCATTTTTATATAAGTGTAAATCCCCCCCCCCCCCAAGAAAATGCAGATTTTTTAGGCAATATATTTGCAACATACTAAAATGGAATTTTTCTCCTCTATAAGCTTGATGGTAATAAACATATCAGCGAGCAGCAGAAGGATGACATTAACAATTTGGCCATTTCCTGGGACTTGCCAGCCGTCAGTGCAGAAAACCGCAGATGGCTGTTCGAACAGCTTCTCCATCATGCAGTAAGTTTGCCCTTTAAAAATAGTTTTTAGATTGTCATCACCTAAGCAAATATCATGTGGTTATTTTTAATTATTGTTTTAGGTGATAGGCCGAACTAAAAGGCAGACAAAACACATCAGAAAAGGTCTGAAGCAATGTTCCCTCTAAGCTGTGCACGTGCGCAATTGCGTACTGCTGGCACGGTCTCTGCACACAGAAAATCTGCGTTGCGCATAAAAAAATCTAACCTGAATTGAAATTAAAATTAATACTTTAACAATTCTGTTTTGCAGTGTTAGTCAGTGACTGGCTGCTCCCATATGGGATTAGAACGATGCCACCTTATCCCATAGTCCAGCCAATAATGCGATTTACATTCGTATATACGCAGCTAATCAACGTCGTTGACAGGCTATGACAGCGTCCTTATGTGCCGACACCGGTGTTTTAGCTAGCAAAGCGGCGTGGCTGATGTGCAGTGAAGCCACGTTAATGACAACGTGTCCAACCATTGGAGATGTGAGCAGGACAGACGGAACAATTGACGGGAAAAGTGTGGACTTTATACCAGATTTTAAATTGTGTTGAGAGGCCACGTAAAACCAGAGTTATGATAAAAATATCTGCAATGTTTGGTTTTCTTCCTGAATACTATCGTTGTTTTTGTTTACTGCGGGAAGAAACGGTAAAAACTGCGTTTTATAAGGAAAAAGGCTCGAAAGCCTGTGAGCAAAAACAACACCCCCCCTCTTCCTTTCCTATTCGTCCAAAAAAGTACCGTGTCGACCAATCAAAAAATGATATGGCAATGTGGCATCTAGTTGTTAAGAAACGGGGGAAGTTTTAGGAGTGACGGCGGTGTTCTGAGATGTGAGAGATTTGCGACGTTTAGCGCAAATCTTGTGTAGTTAGTGTGTAGTTAGTGTGTAGTTAGTGTGTAGTGTAGTCAATAGTTTTGTTGGTGTGTCAGAACAATGAGGCGGCTGCTGAGTGTTACAGGTGTTACAGCAGTGATACATCTCCTGCTGTCAGGCCTGCAGGTATCAGGCTGTTGTTCTCCTTTATCTCATAGTGGACAGAAATTATTTTCTGGAGTGGCACAAATAATTTGTGTGGCATCAGATTTGATGCAGAACAGCTGATTGTTCTGTAAATAGTTTGAAATGTTTATTTTAAAAACCGCTTTGGCTGCATTAAAAAAAATAGCTGCAAAAAACTTTGTTTGCATAACTGAGTTACTTTTTTGAAGAAGTAACTATATAATTAATTGCCCAACATTGGTCATTATATACTCTCTCCCAGACCACAGACTCATAATACAAGTCAGAGCTTTATGAAAAAAAAAAAAAGTTGTGTTTTCGAAATTGGAGTTCAAGTTATTTTTACTTCCAATAGTGTTAACATACTACACAGGTCAATGAGTAGATTTTTTTTACATTTTCATTGTAAATGGGCTAAAGCAGTTAATTAAAAGGAGTCTAACATAAATGTAAATGCTGTGATTTGATTATTTTAATAAACCATGTAACTTGGATGGATTAGATGCTGGCGTGACCACAGTGCACACGTCTGATGTCGCTCACAGTGGTCCAAGGGACGCTCAGGGAGTTTGTGTGTTCGCTCAGACACATGAAATATTAGAGGGAACATTGGTCTGAAGGACACCGGATTGTTGACTATGCTTCAACAAAGACCTGACACAGCCTCAGTGGTCTTTCCCCAGCATGAAGACAGCATTCTTACTGCATAGGTATTTCAATGCATTTCTAAGATGCCGACTACAGTGACAAGGCTAGATGGCATGACAGTTAATGCTGCTTTTAGGGGAGGCTGTAGCTCAGGAGGTAGAGCAGGTCATCTACTGATCAGCAGTTTGTTAAGATCCCTGGCTCCCTGCTCTGTATGAATGTTTGGTAGGAAGTACTGAAAATAAGAATGTGATTGGGAGAATGATAATTGTTGTAGAAAAAACTTTGAAGGGTCTGGGAGAGTAGAAAAGTAAGAATCAGTCCTTTTACCATTATACTTTAAGTGAGACAAAATGATTGATTGATAATACTTTATTCATCCTGAGGGAAATTCTTTTAAAGGCTGCCAGATAATCCAGTGCCATCATGAGCACCCCATAGAATACACCATATATAAATGCCAAGTGTCGGAAAAAAGTCCCTTCACAAATTTAACATGTAAAAAAACTGTTTTTAAGGCAGTTGCATTCTTAAGTGTGTCTCTGAAATCTCGTTTTAGGCTGTTCATAGCCACATTGTTTGGCCAGGAGATGAGGGCGATGATGAAGACGATGATGATCCACCTTACCCACTAAGCATCCAAATGCAAACAGTGGGATTTCTGAAGACCTACATTGAAACAGGCAAGCGTAATTGCATTGCGATTCAAAATTTGAATCTAATTTGATTTCTAATGCATTGATTATTTTTACAGCCACTCCATTCCAGCTCAGCCAGCTGATGAGGTTTTGGGTCGGGTGGGAAATTCCGACTGGTACCATGAAGGTTGAAGTAGTCAAAGCAGACTACCTCATATCCTCTACATGTTTTGGAACGTTGCGTGTGCCTGGGCACTTCCACGAGTACAATGTCTTTTCCAAACATGTTGATGATTGCATTGCAACTTGTGCCACAGGTTTCGGTCTTATTTAAAAGCAATTTGTAGACACTGGATGTCGAATAAACTTTACCATGCTTGAAAAATGTTTTACGTAGCCAAAAGTTTCACTGTTACTTAGGCTTGTTGATTTTTTGGGAATATTGTCATGCGAGTTTAAATATAAAAATTAAAGTTACAGTTCCCACTATTAACATTTATATTTGAAGTTAAGGAACTAATGATTGTGTTATTTAGGGTTGTTTTGTTAACTTAAAGTCATTGTCATGCATCCGATTCACATCATCTCTTTGTTTGAAGCAGTTTCATGGATTACAAGAGGTGAAAAAAAGTAGATTAATACTAAAGCTGTATTAAATGTTACACACAGTCCAATGCTGTTGAATATAATGTTAATAAAAATCTGCCACACTGTCAGCTGTGGTCAAGCTATTTAATTACCGCATGCAGGACAGCTAACACACATCAAAACATTACAGTTCTACAGTCATGAGAGTTTTTGTCACTTTCAATAAATAAAGTTTTGAGCTATGAAAATTGGATGATAATTTTCATGATTATTTTTGAGGTTGTTTGAAATCATTTTGTAAATCAAAGGAAATATGCTTGAACACCCCAAATTAAAATCCAGAAGTTGTCAAGGACATGGATTTGGAGCAGCAGTTCTTGGACTTAAATACAAGTTACATTCTAAACTGGTCGCCACTCCATCAAAGTTAAGAAAAAGAATTCTTGTCAGACTGTAAATAAAGTAGATTAATTGAATATTGCCTTTACAATTAAATAAAAATAGAAATCAGCAAGAATAGGCATGATGGCACCTAAACAAAATTTTATTGAAGCTATTATTAAACAAAGGACTTACATGAAAACAGAAAGTATTTATCATGTTACCTTTGCATTAACTGACAGATTATCAGGAAAATATAACTGTAAACTCATCTAACACAAAATGCATTAACATTAAAAACTGAAAATAAATATTGATGCAGACTTTTAGTAACTGTCCCTGGATACAAAAACTGATAATTCAACATAATGTAAACATCTGTTAGGGCATCTTATTTTCAACCATCACTCTAGATAAAGCTATAAATCCTGCCTGTTCTCAAGAATGCCTTCCACATACTGGACAAGGGAACTGTAAATGTCAGCCCCATAGGACATCGAGGGTTCCATGGGATTGAAAAGGTGTCTCACTCTTTCCAAATCCTCACTGTCAAGTGGAGACACAAGTTCTGGAAGGTGAATACCAGTTTGGTCCAAGTCTGCAATGTCCACATCTGGATACTCTGCCTGAAATTAGACACCATCAATTCAGGAAGTCTTTAAAATACATGCTTTATTAATTATTAATTCTGAGTCTTTCCAATATCCCATAGTTGGTTTGGGGTGTAGTTCCGCTCTGTCCTAAGACAGTGATTGTTCCAGCCTTCAATAAATGTCTCCAAATCTGCTTGGATTCGTGGCAAAACCACATACTGTGCACAAAAAAGGTCAGTACAGTTTGTTGGATCCAAGAGTCTGTCTTCATCAAGTCTGTGAAGAAGATCGTAGTAGATGTTGGTGACAACATTCCAAACGTCACGCCACAGGCGCTCTATCCTTCAAAACAAAACATAAAAAACATTTTTTTTTAAATCACTATACAGTGACATTCCTCCTCATAAAATGAAATAATTTCCAAGCATTCTGTGCAAATAAAATGTTATGGGAACTTGTTATAATTTGAAGTAACACAGTAATTCAGTTTTAAACGTAATTTTGTTAATAATACATTCAATAATTAATGCCAGAATACTACACATGGCAATCAAAAATATGTTTTTGTTGTAAATTAGGAATACCTTTGGTTGTGCACGCTTTTGCCAGACATAAAGCTTCCTCTACCACAGCCCCGAACTTCAAACATGTATCGAGCAATGTCAACATTCTCAACTCCTTGGTCTCCCCTGACTCTAGAAATATGAAAAACAAAGGACACAGAAATTACAGAGTATCACATTTTAGCAATATTTTAAAGTTAATCATTTAAAGAAAAATGTGAATGTTTTACATTCAACTGTATAATATTTTTAGGGCTCTTTGAGCTCTTATGCCAGGGGTGTCCAAACTTTTTTCACTGAGGGCCACATACATAAAAATATAGGAGGGGCTGGGCCACTTACTAGAAATTAGGTATATAACCTTAACTGTAGTGTATTAAAGTTAGAAAAATCCTTTAAAAGTGGTCAAATGTGTTATATTGTTGAATATAATTAAAGACAAAACTGCTTTCATCACAGCTTTCCATAAATGGATCTTTATTGATTTATTCAGAAAAAGCTTTGGTAGCTCATTCTCAGAACAGCAGCAGATTTCTTCTTGGACAGAAGATTTACAGCACAGAGGAAAAACAATAAAGGGGAAAATGGGACGGGGACATTTCAAGCTCGTTATTTAAGTTCTTAGGCTTAGCAACACACCTATTAACGTTCGTTTGAAACGGTTATCAACATTAACAGACTGAACTGGACTTAATAACAGGAGTGCATATAATTTTAGTAAATTATTCTGGTGAGTATCAGCTGCGCTGGGTATGTAAATCGGGCCATCCAGCCGCGGTGCTGATCGTACGCCACTCGTGCCAAAAATCCGGACAAATGTCACCTGATCAAGGAGCAGATCTGCATCAGATGAGATCAGCTGACTTTGCGTGTGCGTGCGCTGTGCACAGCGGTGTGTACTCTGTGTGTTAACAAGAAAAACGCACATAAGAAAGTGGTGCGCAAAAGCAGGCTAGTGACAGAATTGATGCGCATTATTGATATTTGAAGCATGTGTACCTGCACATGCATGTTTATTAACACACGGGTACTGTGGAATATATTTTTTACTCACCTAAAGCGCTCGTGCTCTCGTCCACTCCCCGCAAAAAACATTAGCAGCTGTGCGGTGTCTGTGGTATCGGTGCTCAGATCGCATGCGATGGAGTAAAAATCAAAAGCAAAGCTTTATCAGACAGTTGCAGTTTAATGTTGGCTGACGAGTCTTCAGTGCGTCGCACAACTGTATTTCTGGACATGCTGACGTTGTTGAAGTCCTGCACTTTTTCCGGGCACATTATTTCGGTGACTTTAACGAGGCCGTGTTTTATGAGGTCTCCATCTGAAAAAGGCTCGCCATGTCTTGCGATGAGTTGGGCGACCTCATAGCTGCTATTGGAGCCTTTTCCTGGACAATTTGAGCACGAAAAAAATACTGTTGCTGACCCCGCAGGAGAGCTACCCTTTGCTTTAATTTCTGCTCTCGCTCAGCACCAGTGTAGGATGCATAGGCCTGATGTTTGGTTTCATAATGACGTCGTACATTATACTCTTTCATAACTGCCACAGTTTCAGTGCAGATCAAACAGACACACTTCCCCTTGAATTCTTTGAAGAAACATTCACTCTCCCACCGTGTCTGAAATTTTCTGCACTCACTTTTTACCTTTCGCTTCTTCGGTTCTGCCATGTTTGGTAACTTGGGGTAAATTTCTTCTGTGATTGTCCTTTTTGGTAGAGCAACTGCCTTGATCAACAGCAGCTCCCCCTGGTGTTAAAACTAAGAAGTGCAATACACTCAAGCAAAAGTTGAAGTGCGGGCCATTTTCTATTCTATTTATAAAATTACTTGAGGGCCAATTAAAAAGCCGGACTTTGGACACCCCTGTCTTATGCAGAACTATATTTGTAAATATTTTCCCCCAAAAGTACAATGCACAACTAGCAATGTTAACTTGCAAAGTCAGTGAAATGGTTGTTCTGTCACAGTCTGGCTGAGCAGCTGACTGTGTGAAGTATGAATAGTGGACCCAAGTGCAGACAAAAATGGAATGTGGAACAAAACTTGAATGTTAACAGAAAGCAAGCCGTTTCTTAAGGCTGGTAAAAACTATACAAAACAAAAGGCAGAGATGAAGCTAAACTGGGCAGACTAAAGATAAACATAAAAACCAAAACATGAAACTCGCCGTGGATACAAAGATACCTGAAACCTGGAGCGTAGAAGCAGAGACGCATGGAAACATGGCACAAACGACAACAGACAACATGATAAAGAATGAACAGAAACACACAGACTAAATACACACAAGTGTGATTAGAGGAAATGAAAACACATGGGAAACAGCTGGCACTAATTTGACATATTCGTCCATATTTATCTGATCTTCTACATTTGTACTACATTTGTACTCGCCCCCTCATACACTTCGCTCTTCTTCAGCTTCCCTTCTGTCTGTTCCACATGCTTGCCTAACTACAATGGGACTCAGAACCTTAAGTTGTTCTGCCCCAAGACTTTGGATGTACCTCCACCAGATCTCCGGACCACAAACTCTTTCACCACTTTTAAGTCACGTCTCAAAACCCATCTATTCAGAATTGCATACACCTGATTCTGTATTAGTCCATTTTAACTTGCTCAGCTTTTATACTGTCATGCTTGCTTTTTTCTTCTTTAACTTATGTCTAAATTTTATTTGCAATGTTTCAATATATTGAATTGTTGCTATTGTTCTTGTGCTATTGTAAGGTAACCTTAAGGTGTTATAAAACGTATCATTATTATTATTATTATTATTACTATTATTGTAGTATTTCACTGCAAATAGAATACAAATGATAGGAAAATTCAATCATTTCCAGAGAGTAAGCATGTGTGTCAGGCACGAATGTGTATTCAAAATTGAAGTGAGACTGATTTAAGCCTCTATGCTCTAATGTGAACAGCAAGTTTTTGCATTATACCTCGATGGAAATCCATGCTTCTGTACAGCCTCAAGGAAGAACGTCAGCGCTGTAGAAGCCTTGTTGTTGTTAGCTGCTTTCAAGTACAAGATCTGAAAATAAAGAGACATTATGGAAGTACTATTACTAGCATCACATTTTCTGCTATTTTAGTGAAGAACGCAAACCTTCCTTGAGAAGCCATCAACACCACCAAACATCACAAGTCCATATCTGCAAAGAGACAAAGACACAGCCCCTATGACTTCAGCCACTGAGTATAATTAATTAATTGCATTTTTCACCAATAATCAAAATATAAAACATTACAAGTTAGGACTTGTCAAATTTGAAAGTGGATTGCACATTTCGAAAAGCATGCAAAGGCTGGTGAACTTCTCTTAATCTGTTAGAATTTAGAGAATATATATATATACATATATATATATATATCTATTACTACTAACTTGGCGGTAAAGTAATGGCGTAATGTAAAATACAGTGTTTGCATATGCATTAATGAGTTAAATATTAATGGGCCCAAATGTGCCCTATGACTATTATGTTAAACTTACCTAATTAACTTATGGTTGGTGTCAATGTGGAGCAGTGACAGAGGACCAGGAACACTGTATGTCCTTCTAACAACACATCCAAGATTTGCCATCCTTTCAAGGATTCCAGCACCGTCAACACGACGCATGGAATCCCATACTCTGTTCCACTGCACCCTGTGGCCCAGTGCCCTGAGGCGTCCTTTAACCATTCTGTAGCCTAAAAAGACATCCCATAGTGAAACAATTATAACAGCACATTGGAAGGCACTTATAGTACAGTAAATCAAACTACTAACTAATCATGACATTCAGCTAGTGTTATTCATGTAAATATGAAAGGTTGCAAGCAAGAAAAATAAAATAGAATCTTATTACAAGCATTATTTTTCACATGAATAACTAACCCAGACATTTCGATTCCTGTTTTATGGCTGCAATTAAGTTGTCAAGTTCATCATCTGATAGTGAGCTGTAGGTTGCCGTTATTGAGAGGCCCCACTCTTCCATTCTTCGTCGGACTGTTTTCTGCAATATGCCCAAAAGCTTGGAGATACAAGGAACGGAGAGGTCCATCTTTATTAGATCTTTGAGGTGGTCTTTGGAAACATAGAGCTTTGCCCTCCCCCGTTCACCAGCTGAGCTGTCAACAACAATGGCAGACCTTCTCGTATCCATATTGGAATGGATGAGGCAGATGAGGTGGTGAAGAGCTTCAACTACCTAAAAAATGGTTGCATTAAAATATTTAGTTGGATGAAATCCTAGAATTCAGTTTTACCATCTTAGTAACATTATTCTTATCCCCAATCTTTATATTGAAACTAGACCTGGGCGATATAAGATTTTTTCATATCACGATATGTTTTTTTCATTTCAGGCGATAACGATATATATCACGATATAAGCCAAATAACTATATTTGTAAGATTTAAATGTGCCGTTACTCACAAGTAAAATGTGAAATAATTAGCAGCTTGTCTTGATTTAAATATTTATTTCCCATAATAAGTTCAACAGGGCAGATGTACTTAAGGAACATGAGACTTCAGTTTCAGATAAATAAAGGCAAATATTGCAAACTACGCAAAAGGCAGCCGCTAAAGAGTTTAAGTTTCAAAATAGAACAAACAAAACAGACTAAATTGTCAATTCCACTTAGAAACAAAATATTAATTCTAAAAATAAATCTTAGGTCGTTTTACAGAAGAACAGACAAAATTGACTAACTTTTGTCAATATCAAATAAACTGAGAACTAAAAGGAAATTCTCAATCTCTCCTTGTTGTATAGCTTAGCTTTTCAAACAGTTTTAACAGTGACTTTAGTCTGACAAAAGCTGAATGACGAATTAGCGCTTTCAGTCAGAGATTGAGCATGCACCGCTTTATTGTATTTCCAGACTTGCTTTCGGCACAATTTACAGTGCGCGCTACTCTGTTTTTTGTCAGACTTAAATAGCCGAAATACCTTCACACTACGGAACTTCTGTGGCCCTTCCGTTCGACAAGCTCTCCGGCATTGGAACCATCATCTGTTTTTTCTTCGGTAACCTTCGCTCACGCTCTCGGTTGATTTTTCTCTAGTCGGCAAACTCATTTCCTCCATTACCCGGGCAGCCCGGCTGGCTGCTTCTCAAACAAATACACATGTGCGCCTTGGCGCTTGTGCTGTACGTAACAAGTCACGTGACATGACGCTGCGGCTGTGATTGGTTCAGCTCTGCGCTACTTAATTTTGATTGGCTGTTCTTTTTTTTTCTTTTTTTTTTAAGAGGACAAGAGAGATGAGGTCTATCGCAATAGTTTAATTTTTCTATCGAGAAAAAGTTATTTCGCAATACATATCGTTATCGTTCTATCGCCCAGCTCTAATTGAAACACAGAACAAAATTTCATCTTGGATTTAACAAAGCAATGGATGACAGGTTTATTTGTATAGCATAATTACTACACTGTAAAATTAACATTATAAGATACATAAGAATGGCATATATTGAAACGATTTTTAAAGATAACCAAAACTAAATCAAATAAACCTACCAGTGATGGAACATTAATATGAGCAGAAAGAGAACAGACTAGAGTTGATGCGTTCACGCAGAGGAACTCAATATGATCAAGGTCCAAGGGCTGCTGTTGGTAGGACTGCACCAGCCTATTTTGAAGGTTTTGGAAAACATGTCTTCTTAAAGCCACCTGAAAGAAGAAAAAATTGATGGAATTACTGATATCATATGAAGTGCATTGAAGGAACAATGAAATGTCAAACTGCGTAAAACTCAATAAAACCAAATAATATTCTCATGAAAGTCTTTTTATTTTGATTAACTTTGTAATACAGTAAAGAAACTGAATTGCATTAAAAATTATTTTTAAATATGTTCTATCCTGTGCCACCTTGCTGTATTCAAAAAAATTCAAACAACATTACTTTAATAATGAAAAAAAAATGAACTCACCAAAGAGTCACAGGGACATCCAGGTTCTCTGTTCTGGAGGGAGATAGACCAAGGTCCACTTGATTTACAGTCACCTGCTAAGTAAAACAATCAGACAATTTTCAAAGATTTACACGTTTCTCTATGGATGTATCATACACTCTCCTATTTAAGAAGGGTTCTCTCTGAAGTACCCCGTGGACGTTCCCATGATGACACAGATGACCCACAAATTTAGTATAGCACACTTCAAAACACATAACCCGATGAAGAAAGACTTTAAAAGTCCCTAAACACATTTGACATCTGTTAGGGTTGAAAATTTATTTACAAGTTTACAAAATTATTAAATAAGGCTGTTTCATTATTTTTTTAAGATGTACACAATGCAAATGTGCTCATAAGCATGTTGGCACTCCATGTTTGAAGGTTGAGAGCGTCATTCAGCGCTGTATTTGAAATATTGCAGGGACACAGAGTGCAGAGGAGTTTTTTGCAGCATGCTTACAAACACACGATAATGGTTAGATTAGTCTCTGGGTTAGGGAGTCTGAACAAGATGCCCTGAACTGGGCCTTAGAATCAGCATCTGTTTTTATTGTCACAGTATATAAGCTGTAAAGCCCGTTTCAGCATTATCCTTTTTGGGAAGCTGGTTCACACAAAAGGCTGGCACTATAAACTTGTAATTTCAACTGCTGAAGCAAATTCAATCTTTTTAAATCTTTTTCTCCTGAATTCCTTCTTAAAATTTTGAACAAGACACATCCAGTAAAGCAAATATCAACAGACGTTAGCTTACTGACACCAGACAGACACTGCACTACAGTTACTACAGAAGCATTCTTGGTCAATCTGGTACTGTATGACAGAGTACTTCTTAATGTCACTGCCTATAAGCTGTCATAAATCCCAAAACGCTCACTGAAGCTAGGTCCCCTAACTTTCAGTAGCTGCTGAAAGTTGTTGTATGCTGTAATTACTGTAGTATTACTCTAACACAAACTCGGGGGTGACCTGGGACCAGTGCTAAGGTCAAGTCAGAGCATTTCAGTTCCAATTATTACCAAAACGACATCTCATCGGGATTAAACTCCAAACACATAATTCTCCACGATGCTGATGTTTAAGCAGACAGACCGTGCCACACAGGAGACTATTTGAACACATGCAACACTAGGGCTAATGTTGAGAGCCCTTTTTAGGCTAGCTTTTGGCACCGAACCGAACATGATATTCAAAAATATATGTCTGGACAATTAGCTTGTTCCAGTAAACCATAAATTAAAGCTTACTTGCGCCGCAGAAGCGCCACTGTCCTCCATCTTCAAACTGTGTTACCCTTCCAGGACCTGAAGGTCCGTAAAGCATCCCCCCCCCCACCCCCGTCCCCCGACAGCCAAACCCATCTGTTCTCTGATTGGATTATTTAATTTGTGATTGACATGACATTGACCAATCAGCTTAAAGGAAGAAAAATAGGGTCAAAATTCGTACTTGTAACTTGCAGGGGTTTTTTTTGGCTAAGTCCACACACAAATCTTTTTTACACACACACAAATTTTTTTTGCACATACAAATCCTGATTTACAAGTACAAAATATTTATGACCACATTTTGAGCCCATAGACTTGGTCGGGAGTTATTTGTTTTAATGTCTATATTTAGAGTTTCAATGAGTCTTTTTTCACTTTCAATACAAAATGTTTCTGTTTATTTATTTTAGTTACAATATTATTTTTCAATGCCAATATTTTTTAGTTTCATTTTAAGCTGGCTTCTTTTAAACCCCATAAGAAATCAGATGATAAAGTACAGAGAGTGGAACTGGTACTACATGAATGAGTCAGGAGTGACATGTGAGGGTGATGCAGGACATGTATGAGGCCAGAGGGACGGTGGTGAGACGCGCTGTGCTGCTGATGAACCACCATAAACAGGTCTCATGTAGTACTGCGGTAAAGGACGGCTTCCAGCTTCAGCTTCTTTCTGCAAAGAGTCTCACTGAATCATGCCCGACAGGATCTAATATCATATTTGGATAAACACCGCCTGCGCGAACAAGCGACGACGGGCGCAACCGGCTGTTTAATAAAGCGCACCCACAACCGATTGGCTATGTATTTTGTGACGTTAACGGATGTAGAGCGAATACAATGGTCCGCCGTAACGCAAGGTGAGTGTTTGTGTAGATGTGTGACCGGCGTGTGGTGTTATAGTTGTATCCACGGATGCAGCCCTTGAACTGTGACACACCTTAGCTATTTAAATATCATTTTCTTTCAAGTGAATAACGACATTTAGACATATATAGAAGATAACCTTGACATGCAGTGTATGTGTTTCAGCAAACTGGACATCTCAGCCCTTTGTCCTCGTTTCCCTTCCTCAAGAAGCAAATTATATTTAAAAAAGAAAAGTGTTACTTTTTCAAACCCCGTGTACTTAGCTATACTTAGGGTGACCAACTGTCCTCTTTTTTTGCACTTGTTGACTTGTAAAAGCTTTTATGACACTTTTTATTTCACCTTTTACCGCACAGAGAAGGCATCATTTAAATATGTTTTCTTTAAGCAAACAGTATTATTAAAGTTCTTCATGACTGGGCCAAGTGTCCTCTTTTTTTGGAAATCAAAATATGGTCACCCTAACTATACTTATTTACTTGTTGCTTCTGTAGACAGTTTGAAAAATCTACACAGATGCATCAAAGAATACAGCCAACCAAAGCGGGATAGCATTTATTGTTCCTGAGTTTAATATCAAGGTCGGGAAAAGGATCAGTGACGATTTATCAGTGTACACAGGAGAAATGGTTTCAATATTGTTAGCTGTCCAGTGGACTGAAGAAACCAGACCACTAAGATCTGTGATACGCTCGGACTCGAACTCATCACTGGCTGGTTTGCAAGGCAATCACTCAGAATGCAGACCTGACATTCTGATAGAGATCCAGCAAACATTATTCAGAACTGTTATGATGGGGCTTATGGTCACATTCTTATGAGTATCAGCAGAAATGAAACAGCAGATAGGACAGCAAAAGAAGCAACAAGGAGACCAATGATGGATATGGTTATTAGTGTTAGTAGGACAGAGATCAACAGTAGAATACGATACAAAATGAAGGAAAGGTGGCAAAAGCAATGGGAGGAAGAGAGGAAAGGCCGATGGTTTTACAAAATCCAAAGGAAAGTAGGAGAAATGAGATGTACAGGAAGAAACAGGAGAGAGGAGACGGTTGTATCTCGACCTAGATTCGGACACACTGGTTTGAATAGCACATTACTTTTAATAGGAAAACACTGTACAGGGGAGTGTGACTGCAGTAGGGAACAGGAAACAATAGAACGTTTTGTTGCATTGTCAAAGTATGATGTTGAAAGAAGACAACTGATCAAAAAGCTGGATGATATGAGAGTCAAGTTGGACTTGATTGATTTATTTCGTACAAACTCTGTAAGTGAAAATAATCAGGCTGTATTTTGGTTTTTAAGGCAGACCCATTTGTTTGGGAAGATTTAAATTTTTGTATTTTTTTTTTTGTCATTTCGGTCCACACTCCACGCCAGTTGGTGGCGGTAATGCACCATTTTGCTGTTTGCCAACCACCAATAAACCCCATAAAGAAGAAAAGAAGCGTTCGTCTTCTCTCTCTCCATGAGTTTGACCTTCTTAGGCCTCTGCATGTCAGCTAAACAGAGACTCTCAGCTGCAGTTAAACTTCCTTATTATCGTGGTGCAGCCATTGTTTTCATCCTCAGTCTGACCATTTTAGGGAGATCCACTTGCGCTGATATAATGCTGCCAGGCTGAGCCTAACATTTTGGCTCATCAGTTTCCGTTTTATTTGTCATATGGAAGTTAGCACAGGATCAAAATGTATTTGACGAGCAGAAGACAGTCACTCCGCAGTATAGTAAGGGTTAAGGGTCAGTAAGAGTGAGGGTTTTTATTTTTATTGAAATAGTAATAAAAAAAATAAAAATGGGGTGACCAGTGCTGAGTGTATTATGTACCTGTCAAACTGCAGGACAGCTGTGTGCATCCTCTGAAGTGTTGTGGTTGAGATGTCGACTTTGTGGTAAAAACAGTTTTTGAGTCTTGTAGTCCGAGCAGACAGACTCCTGTAACGTCTGCCAGATGGTAGCAAGGAGAACAGCTGATGTGCTGGGTGGCTGTGGCCCTTGATGATGCTGTGTGCTTTACGGAGGCACCGTTGAAGATAGATGTCCTGAATGACAGGAGGCCTCATGCTCTGCTGCTTTCACTCTCTGTAGAGATTTCCGGCTGCTGGCAGAGCAGCTTCGAACCAAACTGTAATGCAGCTCATCAGCAAGCTCTTGATCGCACACCTGTAGAAGTTTGAGGTTATGTTGGCGTTCATGCCAAACTTCCTCAGCCTCCTCAGACAGTAGAGTCGGTGGCGAGCTTTCCTGATAGCAGTGTCTGTGTGAAGGGTTCAGGAGAAGTCCTCAGTGATGTTGACTCCAAGGAATTTGAAGCTGCTGACCCTTTCGACCTTGACACCGTTGATGTGGATGGGCTGGTGTTCCCCGACTGGTCGTTTCCGGTAGTCCACTATCATTTCTCTGGTTTTGCTGATGTTAAGAGACGGGTTATTTCCAGGCACCACTCGTACAGCACCATCACCTCCTCTCTACCTGTGCTAGCTTTGGACATGTTCAATCTTAGCATCCACCATAAAAACAGTAGATACATGACTGAAAATAAGGGAAAAAATCAAAAGCATGAACCATACTTGACTTTATAGCTATATGTATTGGATGTATTCACAGTTATTTGGATATGGAGTGGTTATTCTTATGGTGCACTTTGTGATGGATTATGTATGTGCATGTATGTGTCTTTGTGTGTTGGCAACCTTTACCATCATTAGCTGAACTGTCTCATGGATGCAGGCGGTGATATTAATAGTACTTGTCCAACTGTATGTGCGTAGGAGAGAGGGTCAGTGCGTCACCATATTTTTTGCTATTAAAAATGACAAAACATGTTGTTTCTTTTTCAGAAAATTGGAAATGTGTAAGACTTAAGCCTCTCAGAAACTTTTAGATTGTTTTCTAAAGTCACCACAGAATTCACGGCAAATCATGAATACTTCCTTATTAAAACACCGATGCTCTCTGTATACCAACCAGATCATCGTCATTCTTTGCAGGAAAGAAAGCAAGCATGAGGATTTCCAACAGTCACCTGCAGCAGCTCACCATCTTCACCACTGTGCTGACGGGTGGAGGGATTGGCACCATGTACTACCTGCTACAGAGTGAGTACAATGCTCTGTGTGTGCTTCATTTACAGTTCGGCCAACGCTTCCAGTTAGTGAAACTTTTCATGTCAGCAGCTTCGATCATGTACTGTAGCTCTCGGAAATTTGCCATTTGAGAGTGTAGAAAAATTCAACTTGATGTTAACTTCAGCTGCACTCCTGAGAGTGAATTCTTCAGGTTTTTAGCTCAGCAGAACTGGGCTGGCTTCAGGAATTAGTGCAATCCTGTGGTTTGTATGCATGCACATGTTCAAAAACATGGTGATCTAATTACTGTTTGAATGTCATCACCTGTTTTGGTGGTTTAATGTAGTTTAATTTGGGTTTAAAGTAAATGATAAAGCAGAGGTGCATGTTAATGTACTTTTATTAATTGTAAACCTTATGCACATTATGTGTGCAGTGAGTGAATCCAGCTGATAAAGCCTAACCCTAACCCTTCTTGCTCTAATGTCTGGCCCTCTTCTACCTCGACCCCTGACAGCTGTAAGTCTGAACCTCTTTCCAATATTCTGACTCTTTATCAGAGTTATCAAAATCGTTTGTTACTTTAAGGAATTGTCTAATCTAATTAGAAATCCCTCTTAAAATGAATGCGCAGAGTAAAGACAGGAATCTTTTAGCTCTCAGAAAATGTAAATATTAAAGTGAGTGTACATTCAAAACATTAATATTGATGACAATTTTCCATAACAATGGGTGTATTTTGATATAATATCCTAAGTTGAAGCAGAATTTTTCAGGTGAAATGATAAAATCATATGTAGCTTTTCTTACTTTATTTTTTATGCTATGACCCTGAAATGGTGTGAGGGATGCAGCTGCTCCAGGAAGGCCACCCAGTGTTACAAATGCTTCATGAAACATGCACAGCTACCTGCTGTGGCCATGTCCTGTGAATAAGGGGGCAGCTGAGAGTGTCTTTCTGTTTTGACTTACAAGGATTATTTCAGTTGCACTTTTATTGTGAAGAGAAGCAGAGAGGATGCATTGTTGTTGTGGCTACAATAACAGTTGCAACATTCAACAGTAAAGTGAAACTGATCTAGCAGACGGGCGACCACTGATATGAATCACAAAACCTGACGGTTTGTTTCTCATTGAAGATCAAGACTGTTCCTGTGACTCTTATTCTTACCACCACCAGATAATAAGAGACCCACAATATACCTGAAAACTACATCAGAGACTCTGAACAATGATACAGTCATATGCACAAATACAAGATGGAGCTGTCCAGTTCAGTTTTCGTCTTTAAATTGTTAGACACTGCATACTCAGATCTGACTTTTGCATCAATTACATTTGTGCTGAAGTGGATGTTTGGAGGAAAACCGGCAGCTGCCACAAGCATGGGAATTAACCAAGAAACGGCATATATCACATGACAGAAATGCCATGGCCACAAAAGGATCGGCAGAAAATGGCTGTTTGTCTATTTTTCATTGGGTAAAGACTTTTCACACAAATGTGAGTTGACTGACAGTGACAAAGATAAAGCTGGGGTGTGAAATCTTCTCTAATCTAGACTAAAGGTGACAGAGTCTTTGCAGTTGTGGTGCCCTCTTTTAGAAACTCCACAATCTATGAGCACATTGAAGCAGTGTTGGGTAAGTTACTTTAAATTAGTAACTTAGTTACATTACTAGTTACTTCTCTAAAAAAGTAACTCAGTTACTTCAAGTTACTCGTTACTTTCAAAGTAACTAGTTACTAGGGAAAGTAACTTTGGTTTTACTCAGAATTCTCTTGTTAATGTGTTGCTTCCGTAACTGGATACCCAGCAAGATTGCCAGTCTTCTAGCTTGCTTACTTGCCACACGTGCACTGTGCCACCTACCAACAGAAAGGAGAAAATAATGTGCACATTTCCACAAGAGAAATCCCACGCCTGGACCGTCGTTGACCGCCGCCATGATTCTAGCCTGCTTTTTACATCCAACACAAAAACTGCAGTCGTGGTGCTTTTGATTGTACTCAGAACTTGGAAATTCTGCCTTCTGAATAGGAAGATGTAGGTAATATGTAGGTAACACCAGACTGCAGATGAGCTGCATACAGAGCTGGACTGGGACAAAAAAAATCGTCCCGGGCATTTTGACTAGCCCACCATTATAGGAAAAATCATAAAGCCTTTGAATGAAAATAAACACTGTTGTGACAGTGATGAAACACTGTTCTGATGGTATATATGTATCAATCTATCAATTGTTTGTTGTAAGACTCAGATAATTATTTTTTTAAAAGCGAGACATTTTAAATGAGAATAATAAAGAAAAGTATTTCCTTGTGCCCCCTTTCCCTGTTAATGCCCTACCTGGCCCCTGGCAACACTTTGCTAGATCCGCCCCTGCACAGTTACCAGCTGTCAGCTACATAGAAAAGGATCCTGGTGTTATTTGTTTCTCAGAAACAGCTCATAACTTCCCTTCAACTCATTCATGTCACCTAAAAGGTAAACCTGTTTCTACATCACCTGTTCAGCTCTGATGATTCAGTAAGGACATCTCCTGGTTTCATCTGCATGTTTCCCTCTCACCAGATAACCAAACCGATGCATGACCAGCAGCTTTACAGCTGTGGCTCCAGCAAACATCAGCTGATACTAGAAATTAATATTAAATAAATTCTAACAACAGCTGATCAAGCTTAAACGTGCTGCTGTTGTTTAACGCGACATCCGCTGGTTTCCTCTTTCTGGCGCAAAGTGGGCGATAAACAAACGAGAGAAAAGCCGATCAGCTGATCACTGATCAGTTTCGTGATTGAAGTAGAAACGGAAGAGGAGAGAATGAGAGAAGAAGAGGCAGCTGTGCAGCTTCAGCTTTGTGTCTTTTTCATTGTAGCTGAAGTCCGGGACAAACTATGTTCCTTTTCACCTCAGTACGAAACGCATAATATTTTCTCTGAATACGAGACGATTCCGTTTTTTTACGGGGACGGTTGGCAACTCTAATAATTAACCTATGAACAAAATAAAGTTCAACATCAGTAACATAGCACCCACCCATCTGTATAGAAACTCCGTCATGCTAGCTAGCACGCAGTACGAAAATGTCAGCATACTGAAAATAAACTCCACCTAAACTTGGTTTATATCTGACTCAGACTGCAGGTCATAACTTCTTACCTGAAGTTCAGTTCACCTGACACGCGGACCGGCGGCCGCTCGGTCTCTCCTCTTGCCTCCCTTTTCCTTCATCCACCTGCTGGCTTCCACCACTTGCTAATGTTATTGAATCTGTGGAAGCTCCGCGATATCCACCATACCGAGCCTATCTAAATCCCAGTAACGAGTAACGCTGCTCCTGGTTTTGGCATAATAACTAGTTACCGTGCTCGTTACCACAATAATAACGTAGTTACTGTAACGCGTTACTTAATAACGCGTTAGTCCCAACACTGCATTGAAGTCATTCAAAAGCAGCTAAACTCACGTTTTCATGTCACTATGCAGCATGGTGGAAATCCTGCTAGGCATTTCTGCCTCACCCATCTTTAACGGTGCCCTTTAGCTCAGCTGCCCTTTGAAGGATTTTGCCTGGGGGAGCCACAGTAAACATCTATGGGTGCCATCAGCTGAGGACCACCAGCCAATGATGTTTTGCTCCTTTAACCCCAGTATATCCCCTGTTGTTTAGCTCCCAGACCTTGTGCTATCACTGCAACCACAACCACAAGCTGGCTTTATGCTTCTGCTGCCAGTTCTTTGGTGGCTGGCGGCAGTGCTGCTCCTGTGCAGCGTAGATTGCAGAGGAGGAGTGAAGTTGCGGAGCCAACAAAGCCCCGATACCTGACTTCGAGTGAGCATATTACAGCATTTCAGCTAGCCTCCCGAGACTCAGCTGCCAGGTCAGAGTACTTGGACTGCTTCCTCTCATGGCCAGCCTCAAACCCTCCTCCCACATCAGCTCAACAAAGAGAATCGTAGCAGTTTCAGACCTGGATCTCTGCTCCTTCGGTGCTTTTCTTGCCAGCCTCACCATCATTTGCTTGATCTATCTCCCTCTTTCCTCGCTGAGGTCATTGTTCAGCTCCTGCAGTTGCAGTTCCTTCCCTTTCTCCTGGCGACTTGATTGCCTGTGTCCGCCCTGGTTCTTTCCTTTCTATACTGACACCAGTCTGCTCACAATTAGGGTTTGTTGGTGCACTATGTGTGTTTACCATGCTGCTGCCTTCAGAGGGATGACTTTCCACTGTTGGTTCGCCTGCCTCCACTTCCTGCCTGCTGCCTTGCGCTGTGGTTTGAAACCTTGGCTTGGAGTCCCACTTGTCTGACCTGTTATTATAGTGCAGTGTTGCTCATGGCCTTTTTCCTTGCACTTGCATCTTCCCTGTTGTATTTGCAACCCTCTGAAGGTAATCACCGCTGCCCATTCGTATCTGCACTACCTCATTACCTTGGAGAGCCATGGGGTTCTTTATGTTTGTCTGTATTTGTAGTCAGTCTGATAGGTCTCCTTTTATGGGACTAGCCTGCTTTTTTTTAAACTGGTATTTGGGCAGCATTTTATTTTTTGTCTTAATGTTTATTTCCTTTTTAGATGTTTTTATGTGATTTGAAGCTCCTTGTCATTTGCATTTTGAAAGCTGATATAAATAAAACTTACTTATAGGGGCGATCGTGGCTCAAGAGTTGGCAGTTTGTCTTGTAATCGGAAGGTTGCCGGTTCGAGCCCCGGCTCCGACAGTCTCTGTCGTTGTGTCCTTGGGCAAGACACTTCACCCGTTGCCTACTGGTGGTGGTCAGAGGGCCCGGTGGCGCCAGTGTCCGGCAGCCTCGCCTCTGTCAGTGCGCCCCAGGGCGGCTGTGGCTACAATGTAGCTTGCCATCACCAGTGTGTGAATGGGTGGATGACTGAATGTGTAAAGCGCTTTGGGGTCCTTAGGGACTAGTAAAGCCCTATACAAATACAGGCCATTTACCATTTACTCACCCTGTATACCAAAGAGTCACTCACTGAGGCACAAACTGTTTTGGCAGTGTCTTGATGCATGAGTTGGATGAGTGACAAAACGTTTCTCTCACTGAAAACTATACGTCCAGATGATCAGAATCAACTTTTTGAGGCTTATGGCAGAATGTTTTAGTTCACGAATTAATGATGCCCCCTGCATGTGGAGTGTGTGGGAAGACAGTTGCTAGAAAACTGCATCATTTAGCTTAGCCAAGGAGAACTGAGTGGAAAAATAAGAAGTATGAAGTCAAGTGGATTCAACAAAAGAAGGTGCAAACTGCAGCAGAAGCAGGGGAGACTAAAACCTCTTTTCTACTTGCTCAGCTTGATTTGACTCTACTCAGTTTTGGGGGTTTTCATTAGGTGATACTAGTTGGTACCATATACTTTTAATACTTACTTGGCCAGGGTTCCAAGGGAGGTAAGTCGAGCCAGAAATGCCACTTATAGGCCAGGAAGTGACGCTACTGAATGAGTCATGAGAGCAATTCCTTCACAAGAAACAAACCTTGCAATGAGGGAAATGGCTACACACAAGCCCACACAATGGTCAACGACGAGGCGCAGAAGTAAACCATCACTTTGGTAGCAGGGCCCAATTCCAGGAATCAGTTTCAAGGAAGTCAGAGTTTTAAAAAAAGCTAAGCTAAGTTAAACTCTGAGACTGGCAGCTCTTGAGTTTCCTGTTCCAGAGCAGCTGATCAGAGTTAATTAACTCTGAGTATTTTCACCCTGAGTTAAGTGCATGTGTGAGTAGAGAAGGAAAGCAATCATCAGTAGAATCCCAATGATGGTCCTGTGAGATTAGTTACCCAGATAACAGACTACCCAGGCTAAGTATTCACATCATTTCCCAGTTCTAGTTGGGAAAAACATTTTTCCATCAGTGTGACTGCTTAAAGTTAAGAAATCTATGATGTAATTATAATAAGAGTTCATGGTAAGTACAAAAAATAGCAAACTAACGATTAACTGGGATTTCATTGATTGTAAAAACTTCTACTAATTAACTTCCTTTGCTACGTGTTTTGATAGCAAATGTCTGAATGAGAAAATGAATCTGAGTGTCAGCAGGTGGGGAGAAGTTGGTGTGAAACTCAGAGCCTGTTGAAAAAAAAACCCCGCCAGCCAGTAAGTTTAGTTTACAGACTGTGTTTCCATGGTAACTGACTCAGAGTTAACCTGAGTTTCCCTTATCTCAGACTTAACAAACTCAGAGTTTTAGCTAAGCCTACCTCCTGGAACGGGGCCCAGCTATACCATTGCCTCGATCTCCTCCATGGTAACAGTGAGCTTGGATGCTCAGAAAGTATTTAATCGACTATTCCTGGAACAAACATGAATAGAAACGGGACTTGGAGAAAAATTTGCCACTTGGAGTAATACACTGTAAAGATCTTAGGTCAAACATTCAAGTTAATGGTTGTTGTTCTGACTCATTTGGGGTGGAAAGGGGTGTGAGAAACGGCCACTCATTATCACCCATTCTCTTTTTAATCAGTAACCCCTGACAAAAGCTATACGTTGTAAGTTAGACAAATAAAAAATTTACATAACACATAAGGGATATTTTTCCCTTCTCTCTGCTCAGAAGGGTCGAGGTGGTACGGCTGAACCTCCTACCTCGACTTTTGTTCTCATGCCAACCCTCACATGTAAGAGTTCCCAATTCTAAATTCATTATGAAGGAAAAAGGGCCCAGGATAAGACTTAGAACACTCCTACTTCCAAAGGGACAGGGGCCTGCCAAACTCAATGTTATTACTTGGCTGCACAGATAAATGCAGTAGTGTCATGGATTAGAAATGATCAGCAAACTGATTGGGTCCAGACAGAACAAAGCACAGCCAAGACTATACCATTATCAATGCTACCTTTTTATAAATGTAAAATCTGTAATTAAATTAAAAATGAAAATAAATGAATAAAATATAATTTCAAGCGTTTGAACAACAATCAGAAAAAAGCTTGGGGGTCTGTTATCAGTTTCAAGGGCCATACAAGTAATAGGCAATATAGAATTTCCTCCATCTGTTTGAGAAAGACGGAAGTTGGATCACTGAAGGTCTCAGCACAATTAACCTACTATTTAAGGGAAGAGAGCTTAAGTAATTTACCCAGCTTCAGTCCAACTGTTCATAATGGAGACCTCTTCTTGGATGTCTGCCACTGTGATGGTGTCAAGAATCGCTGTGTGGCACGCATGAGTTGGACCCAAAATGCAGGCTCTCAGACACGAGGGGTGAACACAAAATCACAGTTTTATTGCTGGCGTGGCCGGACACAAATAACAATACAAAACTAAACTGGGAAAATATAAACTAAACTTTACAGAGAGGCACACAAGGGAACACACAGCTTGAGGGGACAACGCGACAACGAATGGAGGTGAGCACAAACAATAAATACACAAGGAGAACGGGGAACAGCTGGGAGACAGCTGAGGGCAATTACACATGTGACAAAACGGGGAGGACACAGAGACAGACTGGAGGGTGAGTGAGAGAGAGGGGGAGAGAGGAAGCACAGACATGACGGGATGAGGGAAACACGGAACGTAAGGAGTGGACACAACTCACATCACTGTATAAACTTAAACACACAGAGGAAGACACAGCGGTCAGCTATACAGAGGGAAATTTTTAAACCATCAGGGAGCCAAACCGGGACCACAAGAAACTAGACCCTGTAGAAATAAACTATAGACTAACAAAGAGACAAAATCCACAACACAAAACGACAAAAATCACAGGAACTTAAAACACTAGGTCAGAAAACCCAGAACCCTGACAGATGGTTACTGGATCCTGTTGCTGTGGTCTGCTCTTACATCCACTAGCCACTGAGCAATGCTGTTATAGGTTGTGTCTTCTCCCATATGCTCTTCCTGCTCCATCTCAAGCCTTGGTGGATCTTTCCTCATATTGTTCCCCTGCCACTAAGAGTACACCTTGGACAGTTTCGTGGAGTACAGCTGGTTTATTCTCTTGCCTTCTATCTCACTTTATCTCAATATACTTTATCAAGTGATGACCAAGGCTGTGAGTCTTTGCTTGGCAGATTCTTAGGGATCCCTTTTTTGATCACACTTAGCCAACTTTCAGTGCTTCCCTCCATGCTAATATACGCTGGCCTCTGGTCTTCTCCACAGAGGGTACTGCTCCTTGTGGTTGTTCATTTTGTACCCAAGCATCTCAGTGATCACTGCTGCTGTGGTCTAGATCAGCTGATTCGTTTTGGAGATGGTTGCAGTAGGGATTGTCTGTAATGCTTCATTCACATCTTATAGTAGACCCTCACAGGGTACTTAGATAGATAAAACTGTATAAATCCCTCGGGTAGGTTCCTCCTGGAAATTCAGTTTCCAGTAGCAGAACACTGACAGAAATTTGCATAGTAAAAAACATTAAATTAAAAATAAAGAGGGAAAACCCAGCATGTTATAAATAACAGATATTAACCCTTTCTGAGATGGATACAAATATCTCCGTCTTTAAGCCTCTGGAAAGTATGACATCTGAGATTGAAGAAAGTGTCTAATCTGAAGTTCTCTGAAAAAATGTGTGTGCAGGAGATTGAATTTTTCAGAGTGTTTCATAAAAGATACAAAGCACCTAATGCACCTACTGCACCAATCCTGAAACACAAAATCACTTAAGGATGGTTGAAAAACATAATTTGGTGCAACTGGACTCAAAGGAGAACAGTCAGTCTCACCAAAGTGTTTTTTCATCTGAGTCCATATTCTCACAGTGTGCCACACCACCGGATTATCAAATCACTTATTTGATGCCAAGGAAAGTGGAGATCCAAGTATTGCCAAGACAGATGTGTCTTTAACAGGAATTGAAAATTAAACCAAAATATGGTCCAGCATATATTAGATGCCCAATAGTAATACCAGAAATTATGCTTAGACTTTTGGAGACAAGAGTATTTCACTCAAGGGAAACTCTTGTTTCCCTTGAGCCCCTCCATGTGTAAAAAAACATAAATAAATAAAAAAAAGGGGTGTAACTGTTGCAGTGTGTTTACAGTGTATTCAGTTCACTTTTGTGCAAGTTCAACTTGCATCATGAAAACATACTGAGGAAAATGTAGAAGATAGGTTATATAGACATGACAAGAAGACCAGGAGATCATCTACATACAGGGATGCTTTATGCATGACTCCTCTCCACCAGATCCCAGAGACATCTTCGTAGCGTGGCCAGTGGTTCTATAGCCACATCAAAGAGTAACGGGCTTAAGGGGACACCCTTGCTGGGTTCCTCGCTCGAGGTTAAACAGCTGTGACTGCTGGGAGTTTGAAAGGATTGAGGGTTTAGGGCAGAGATATAGCAATTTTATCCAAGAATTAAATTTGGGTCCAAAATTGAATTTTTCTAAGCTTGCAAATAGAAACTCCCACTCCACACAGTCAAATGCCTTCTTTGTATCCAGGGAGCGGATACACTCTGGAGTCTCCGTGCGAGGAGAATATAGTATATCAAACAGATGACGGACATTAGTTTTTAATAAAGCTGGTTTGATCTTCAGATACGATTGATGGTAAAACATTTTCCAGCCTACGCACTAAAACTTTGGTCAAAATCTTGGCATCGAGAATGAGTAATTTGATTGACCTGTAAGATGAGCATTCGAGTGGATCTTTACCTTCCTTTAGAACAACAGTCATACATGCTTCATAGAACGATGAAGGGACTTTGCCATATTTAGAGGAGTCAGCCAATGCTACACATAGTTGAGGTGCAATATTGAGAATGCTTTAAAAAATTCAGGAAATCCATCTTGGCCTGGGGACTTTCCAGACTGATGAAATCTTAATTTCCGCCTGTGTTATAGGTTCCTCTAATCTCTTTACATTTCGGAGAGAGAATGGGATATTCAAAGAATTAAAAAAGTTCTCCGTCAGAGTTTTCTCCTGTGGAAGTTCAGAGGTTTAAAGTTGAGAATTGAGAGACCTGGATGTGTTGTTACTCTTAACATGATCTGAGGTGATAGTACCATTGGTCATTCTGTTTTTTGGAATATGTAGTTTTGCCTGGATACCCTTCAGCTGGTTGGATAGCATCCTGCCGGCTTGTTCTATGCATACAGTGGCTTGCAAAAGTATTCGGCCCCCTTGAACTTTCCCACATTTTGTCACATTACAGCCACAAACATGAATCAATTTTGTTGGAATTCCAGGTGAAAGACCAATACAAAGTGGTGTACACGTGAGAAGTGGAACAAAAATCATACATGATTCCAAACATTTTTTACAAATAAATAAGTGAAAAGTGGGGTGTGCATAATTATTCAGCCCCCTGAGTCAATACTTTGTAGAACCACCTTTTGCTGCAATTCCAGCTGCCAGTCTTTTAGGGTATGTCTCTACCAGCTTTGCACATCTACAGACTGAAATCCTTGCCCATTCTTCTTTGCAAAACTGCTCCAGCTCAGTCAGATTAGATGGACAGTGTTTGTGAACAGCAGTTTTCAGATCTTGCCACAGATTCTCGTTTGGATTTAGATCTGGACTTTGACTGGGCCAGTCTAACACATGGATATGTTTTGTTTTAAACCATTCCATTGTTGCCCTGGCTTTATGTTTAGGGTCGTTGTCCTGCTGGAAGGTGAACCTCCGCCCCAGTCTCAAGTCTTTTGCAGACTCCAAGAGGTTTTCTTCCAAGATTGCCCTGTATTTGGCTCCATCCATCTTCCCATCAACTCTGACCAGCTTCCCTGTCCCTGCTGAAGAGAAGCACCCCCAGAGCATGATGCTGCCACCACCATATGTGACAGTGGGGATGGTGTGTTCAGAGTGATGTGCAGTGGTAGTTTTCCACCACACATAGCGTTTTGCATTTTGGTCTCATCTGACCAGAGCACCTTCTTCCACATGTTTGCTGTGTCCCCCACATGGCTTGTGGCAAACTGCAAACGGGACTTCTTATGGTTTTCTGTTAACAATGGCTTTCTTCTTGCCACTCTTCCATAAAGGCCAACTTTGTGCAGTGCACGACTAATAGTTGTCCTATGGACAGATTCCCCCACCTGAATTGGTCTTCCTGACTCTTGGTGGCGCTGTCACTTGGTGTTCGCTCGCTTTGTGGTAGAGTATCACTTCCTGTTCCTGCTCAAACACAGTGGTGTTTCTGAGTAGCTTTTCTGCTTAGCAATTTAATTTAAATCTTTTGACACATCCCTTTTTCATAGTATAATCTTAACGTGCTTCATCTGAATCACCCTTTCTGTGTACTCACTACCTAATTTATAGTATTGAGACAACGCCTGTCTCTGTGATTCTTTTGATCCTGGTAGAGATCACGCTGAGATGTTTCCATGTTTTACACAATCCTTTTATTACCCATTATTCTTACAGATGCATCTGGAGATCAGCACACTGCATTCCTATGCAGTCCTATGCTAAAGGCTGATCTAAAGAACTCCACACAACAGTTACAGTTATAACCTCTGGTCTCCTCCCATCTACAGTAAACACCCCCACAATGGAAATACACTAGTACAGTGGCCAAGGGTGCTGACACCCTGACCCCCATCTCCTTTTATGGTAGTGTCCGTTTGCCCTTTGTCTGCTCCTCACCGTCAGTAACTCTTGCTACTGTCCTGGGGGTGGGGTTGATTGTCCTCCTGCCCTGTACCTCAGTTCTTTGTTCCCATAACAGGCCTTTTTTCTATTTTGTATTCTTACACTCATTAACCACAATATTATAATGTTGCAAGCAATCACAAACTATATTCTCTTTAACACTGACCTATATCAAGGAATCTATTCTCAACAATAGCCAAAGTATTCACTCACTGTCTCTTTACTGTTTCGCTAGCTTAGCTTAGCTCGTAGCCGACTCGTTAGCACCATGGCTACTTCACCTGTCCCTCCTGCACTTTCCTGCTCATTGTGTCAGATGTTTAGTTACTCCTCGGCCTCCTTTAGCAGTAATGATACCTGTAACAAATGTAGCATATTTGCAGCTCTGGAGGCCAGGATTACTGAATTGGAGACTCGGCCGGCACCCTTCATTCACCCGTAGCTAGCCAGGCCCCTGTAGCTGGTGCAGCCGAAGATAGCATAGGCCCCGCTAGCTGTTCCCCGGCAGACCCCAAGCAGCTGGGGAAAGAGGGCAGCTGGGTGACGGTGAGGAGGAAGCATAGTCTTAAACAGAAGCCCCAGGTACACCACCAACCTGTTCATGTGTCTAACCGTTTTTCCCCACTCGGCGACACACCCGCCGGGGGTCAAACTCTGGTAATTGGCGATTCTGTTCTCAGACATGTGAAGCTAGAGACACCGGCAACCATAGTCAATTGTCTTCCAGGGGCCAGAGCAGGCGACATTGAAGGAAATTTAAAACTGCTGGCTAAGGGTAAACGTAAATACAGTAAGATCATAATTCACGTCGGCAGTAATGACACCCGTTACGCCAATCGGAGGTCACTAAAATCAATATTGAATCGGTGTGTAACTTTGCCAAAACAATGTCGGACTCTGTAGTTTTCTCTGGTCCCTCCCCAATCAGACCAGGAGTGACATGTTTAGCCGCATGTTCTCCTTAAATTGCTGGCTGTCTGAGTGGTGTCCCAGAAACGATGTGGGCTTCATAGATAATTGGCAAACCTTCTGGAGGAAACCTGGTCTTGTTAGGAGAGACGGCATCCATCCCACTTTGGATGGAGCAGCTCTCATTTCTAGAAATATGGACCAATTTATTAAACTCCCCAAAATATGACTATCCAGAGTTGCGACCAGGAAGCAGAGTTGCAGTCTTACACACCTCTCTGCAGCTTCTCTCCTCCTGCTACCCCCCAAAAACCCATCTCCATTGAGACTGTGTCAGCTCCCAAACAGACAAAAAACAACAAAACAAAAAACAAATCGATTTACTCTGCCTTACAGAAACCTGGTTGCAGCAGGATGATTATGTTAGTTTAAATGAATCAACACCCCCGAGTCATTCTAACTACCAGAAACATCGAAGCACAGGCCAAGGAGGCGGTGTGGCAGCAATTTTTCACACCAGTCTATTAATTAACGAAAGACCAAGACAGACTTTTAATTCATTTGAAAGCCTGATGCTTAGCCTCGTCCACCCCAGCTGTAAAACTCAGAAACCAGTCTTACTTGTTATCATCTATCGTCCACCTGGGCCTTACACAGAGTTTCTCTCTGATTTCTCAGACTTTTTATCTGATTTAGTGCTCAGCTCAGATAAAATAATTATTGTGGGTGATTTTAACATCCATGTAGATGCTAAAAATGACAGCCTCAACATGGCATTTAATCTGTTATTAGACTCAATTGGCTTCTGTCAAAATGTAAAAGAACCCACCCACCACTTTAATCACACTCTAGATCTTGTTTTAACATATGGCATAGAAACTGAACATTTAACAGTGTTTCCTGAAAACCCTCTGCTGTCTGATCATTTCCTGATAACATTTACATTTACAATAATTGATTACACAGCAGTGGAGAGTAGACTTTATCACAGTAGATGTCTTTCTGAAAGCGCTGTAACTAAGTTTAAGAATATAATCCACCCACTGTTATCATCTTCAATGCCCTGTACCAACATAGAGCAGAGCAGCTATCTGAACGCTACTCCAACAGAGGTTGATCATCTTGTTAATAATTTTACCTCCTCACTACGCATGCGACTCTGGATACTGTAGCTCCTGTGAAAACTAAGGCCTCAAACCAGAAGTACCTGACTCCGTGGTATAATTCTCAAACACGTAGCCTAAAGCAGATAACTCGTAAGCTGGAGAGGAAATGGCGTGTCACAAATTTAGAGGATCATCATTTAGCCTGGAGAAATAGTTTGCTGCTTTATCAGAAAGCCCTCATAAAAAGCCAGAACATCTTACTATTCGTCACTGATTGAAGAAAATAAGAACAACCCCAGGTTTCTCTTCAGCACTGTAGCCAGGCTGACAAACAGTCAGAGCTCTACTGAGCCAACAATCCCTTTAACATTAACTAGTAATGACTTCATGAACTTCTTCACAAATAAAATTTTTATCATTAGAGAAAAAATTACCAATAATCATCCCACAGATGTAATATTATCTACAGCTACTTTTAGTACCATCGATGTTAAGTTAGACTCTTTTCTCCAATTGATCTTTCTGAGTTAACTTCAATAATTAATTCCTCCAAACCATCAACGTGTCTTTTAGACCCCATTCCTACAAAACTGCTCAAAGAAGTCCTGCCATTAATTAATTCTTCGATCTTAAATATGACCAACCTATCTCTAATAATCGGCTATGTACCACAGGCCTTCAAGCTGGCTGTAGTTAAACCTTTACTTAAAAGCATCTCTAGACCCAGCTGTCTTAGCTAATTATAGGCCAATCTCCAACCTTCCTTTCATATCAAAAATCCTTGAAAGAGTAGTTGTCAAACAGCTAACAGATCATCTGCAGAGGAATGGCTTATTTGAAGAGTTTCAGTCAGGTTTCAGAGCTCATCACAGCACAGAAACAGCTTTAGTGAAGGTTACAAATGATCTTCTTATGGCCTCTGACAGTGGACTCATCTCTGTGCTTGTCCTGCTAGACCTCAGTGCTGCGTTCGATACTGTCGACCATAATATCCTATTAGAGCGATTAGAACATGCTGTAGGTATTACAGGTACTGCACTGCAGTGGTTTGTATCATATCTATCTAATAGACTCCAATTTGTACATGTAAATGGAGAGTCCTCTTCACCCACTAAGGTCAATTATGGTGTTCCACAGGGTTCAGTGCTAGGACCAATTCTATTTACATTATACATGCTTCCCTTAGGCAGCATCATTAGAAGACATGGCATAAATTTTCACTGCTATGCAGATGACACGCAGCTCTATCTGTCCATGAAGCCAGGTAACACACACCAATTAGTTAAACTGCAGGAATGTCTTAAAGACATAAAGACCTGGATGGCCGCTAACTTTCTGCTTCTTAATTCAGATCAAACTGAGGTTATTGTACTCGGCCCTGAAAATCTTAGAAATATGGTATCTAAGCAGATTCTTACTCTGGATGGCATTACCTTGGCCTCCAGTAACACTGTGAGGAACCTTGAGTCATTTTTGACCAGGACATGTCCTTCAACGCACATATTAAACAAATATGTAAGACTGCTTTCTTCCATTTGTGCAACATCTCTAAAATTAGAAATATCCTGTCTCAGAGTGATGCTGAAAAACTAGTTCATGCATTTATTACTTCCAGGCTGGACTACTGTAATTCATTATTATCAGGATGTCCTAAAAACTCCCTGAAAAGTCTTCAGCTGATCCAAAATGCTGCAGCAAGAGTCCTGACAGGGACTAGAAAGAGAGAGCAGATTTCTCCTGTTTTGGCTTCCCTTCATTGGCTTCCTGTTAAATCCAGAATTGAATTCAAAATCCTGCTCCTCACATACAAGGTCTTAAATAATCAGGCCCCATCTTATCTTAATGACCTTGTAATGGTAAATGGTAAATGGCCTGTATTTATATAGCGCCTTACTAGTCCCTAAGGACCCCAAAGCGCTTTACATATCCAGACATCCACCCATTCACACACACATTCACACACTGGTGATGGCAAGCTACATAGTAGCCACAGCCACCCTGGGGCGCACTGACAGAGGCGAGGCTGCCGAACACTGGCGCCACCGGGCCCTCTGACCACCACCAGTAGTACCATAGTTGTAGTACCATATCACCCTATTAGAGCACTTCGCTCTCACACTGCAGGCCTACTTGTTGTTCCTAGAGTATTTAAAAGTAGAATGGGAGGCAGAGCCTTCAGTTTTCAGGCCCCTCTTCTGTGGAACCAGCTTCCAGTTTGGATTCAGGAGACAGACACTATCTCTACTTTCAAGATTAGGCTTCAAACTTTCCTTTTTGCTAAAGCATATAGTTAGGGCTGGACCAGGTGACCCTGAATCCTCCCTTAGTTATGCTGCAATAGACGTAGGCTGCCGGGGATTCCCATGATGCATTGAGTTTTTCCTTTCCAGTCACCTTTCTCACTCACTATGTGTTAATAGACCTCTCTGCATTGAATCATATCTGTTATTAATCTCTGTCTCTCTTCCACAGCATGTCTTTATCCTGTCTTCCTTCTTTCACCCGAAACCGGTCGCAGCAGATGGCCCCGCCCCTCCCTGAGCCTGGTTCTGCCGGAGGTTTCTTCCTGTTAAAAGGGAGTTTTTCCTTCCCACTGTCGCCAAAGTGCTTGCTCATAGGGGGTCATATGATTGTTGGGTTTTTCTCTGTATGTATTATTGTGCGATCTACTGTACAATATAAAGCGCCTTGAGGCGACTTTTGTTGTGATTTGGCGCTATATAAATAAAGTTGAATTGAATTGAATAGATCTCTGCAGCTCGTCCAGAGTCACCATGGGCCTCTTGGCTGCATTTCTGATCAGCGCTCTCCTTGTTCGGCCTGTGAGTTTAGGTGGACGGCCTTGTCTTGGTAGGTTTACAGTTGTGCCATACTCCTTCCATTTCTGAATGATGGCTTGAACAGTGCTCCGTGGGATGTTCAAGGCTTGGGAAATCTTTTTGTAGCCTAAGCCTGCTTTAGATTTCTCAATAACTTTATCCCTGACCTGTCTGGTGTGTTCTTTGGACTTCATGGTGTTGTTGCTCCCAATATTCTCTTAGACAACTTCTGAGGCCGTCACAGGGCAGTTGTGGAGCTGTTTTGCAAAGAAGAATGGGCAAGGATTTCAGTCTGTAGATGTGCAAAGCTGGTAGAGACATACCCTAAAAGACTGGCAGCTGGGATTGCAGCAAAAGGTGGTTCTACAAAGTATTGACTCAGAGGGCTGAATAATTACGCACACCCCACTTTCAGTTATTTATTTGTAAAAAATGTTTGGAATCATGTATGATTTTCGTTCCACTTCTCACGTGTACACCACTTTGTATTGGTCTTTCACCTGGAATTCCAACAAAATTGATTCATGTTTGTGGCTGTAATGTGACAAAATGTGGGAAAGTTCAAGGGGGCCGAATACTTTTGCAAGCCACTGTATAGAACAAAGCCTTATGCTTTAGAAGCTGACATTAAACTGAGTGTCGAAAGGTCAAATTTAGTCTGCAGCATTACCGTTTATTATATCATTGTGGGGGGGTTTAATCCTTGGCATATAGCTGATGTGTTTCTTTGCTAGTTAGCTAATTCAAGTCACTCAGGCCTTTTTCTTCATGTTAGCTGAATAAGAAATTATTTGCCCCCTCAGAAAGTCTTTCGGTGTATCCCAAATTGTCAGGCTAGATATCTCATTTGTAGTATTCGTTTGATTCATGTTTTTCCATGAATTTTAGAAAATTAGTATCTGCAAGAAGAGTTGAATTAAATCACCAATGTTTTCCGTATTTTGGTGCATCGGGGAGATTCATGATTGGCACGAGAGAGGCATGGTCCAACACCACTCTGGTAGTCACAGGAACTGACTAGTGAGAGCAACTTATAATCAATAAGAAAATAATCAATCCTGGGACAGGTATGAGAAAAAGGAGTACGCCATAATGAGAAAAAAAGCACTTATTAAACAATGCAGATTTACTTATTGTGGTGGGGAGAGGATCAGTCTAACACTGGATCCAACCAGCAGAGCTCAGATCAGGCAATAAACAGAAATCAACACTGAGAGTCTATAAATTGATGTTGTAGAGTTTAACGTATCAGAAATGACCTCATGTTTTTCAAAGCACACATGTGGATCAGTAACGACTGAAACACCTCTGGCTTTGGCCTGAAGAGTGAAGTGAAAATGCTGCCCCTCCCCCAATAAGATGGGTGCTATCCGACCTTCAAATGTGTGTTTCCTGTTTAAACAGTACAAAAAAAATAACAAAACCACTGCTACCCTGCACTGTTTGATGTGTGAGAACATCCTCTTCCTTTTAACAGGTTGGTTTAACCCCTTAATATTCCACCTAACTAGTTTACAGCACTATCTAACCTCTGCAGAGATTCGTGCACAGATAGAGTCCCATGCATATACAATAGGTTAGGGTTCTCTTGCAAACACAAATGAAACCAACACAACCGAGGCCACTGTGGCCTAAAACGTTACTATTAGAATCAGATCATTCCCACCCCTCCATACCCACTACTCTTTAATCACCTCCACTACTTTCCCCCACCCGATGACAGCTGCCAAAAGGAAAAGCAGCGAGCTCACCAAAGCACTTCCTACCTTGTTCAAAAAGAGAAAACAAAATTTCAAGCTCCCATATTCTATAGAATATATTCATATTTAAACCTTTGAGCTTCTGGTTAGATATGACTGCTTTCGAACAGAATACACACATAATCCATCGCATCAGCAGCCGAGCGAAGCCATCACTTCTCTCTGATGGTAATGGTATTGTAACTTAATGATTACAGGCCGAGTTTGGCTTAGCGACAGGTGAACGATTGGCTCTGGCACAGTTGGGAAGGTCTCTTTCCAAAAACACCTCACCATAGCACACTCGCAAAAATTCTGTAGTGTGCCCGCCTTCGATGGATTCCACCAGACCCGCATGTTCTATCGTCTGCTTCGGCTTTCCAGGTCATTTACGTTAGCCACCAGTTTAGCATTGCTTTCACTAAAACTGGAATAGACGTCCTGTAAGTCTCTAACCAACTAACTTCTATACAACAAGTATAGAAGTGTGACGCTTATGTTCTGAACAAAAGATAATGAGGAGTGGAAAAGTTGGAAAAGTCAAGAGGAGCAACTGTCTCCTCGTCCTATCACATCCCTGCCAAACCACGAGTCCTGCTCACCCCATATGAACCTTTTTAAAAGTGTACTAAATTCTTGGTTTGTGCACTGTGAAAGCTTATTTTAACTTTAAGGTTTGAGTAAAACGAGTAACTGTTTCCATTCATACTTTAAAATGTTGTAGTATTTTCTAGCCTTCCTGTTTTGGTTCACTTCCATATATAGTTCTGTCTGCTGTCTAATTAGAGAACTTTGCTGAGTCAGACTACCACAGGCTGGCTTTGCAGGAGTTGGAGGCATGTCCAGTTGCCATGGAAAGCCTGGGGGCGCCACCTTTAAAGGTCCACAACATCCATCTGACTGACAGATACAACCATGTAGATAAGCACACTGCACAGGTACTGTCCTTTATGCTGTCATCTGACTTCTTTCTTTTCTAATTTGGCATGGGCAGCTGAACTGGTTTTCCTTCTGCATATAATCAAAGTATTTACTTACAGGTAGCTTTTTATGTCGAAGTGGATCTAAAAATATTTAGATCCACATAGTGAGAAAATGTAAATCACAAACATAATCATATTGCAAAGAACTCTGAATATATTGAATACTGAGTGTAAATTGCTTTGCAGATAAAGATTCCTGTGACAGGGATTAAAACCGGAGGCTATCTGTATACATCTTCACTGAGAGATCCCAACACAAACAGGTGAGACAGTTGTGCCAGAGCTGAACTGCTGGTGATGATGAATTTGTATTCAGTTCATTTTGACATAGTGATGTGACTGACGGGCACCAGTTTAGCTCAGTAGGTGAGCAGAGTTAGGGTGCCATGCAACATGACTGACATGCAGACGCTGCCATTGGCATTTTATATTTTATTGTGTATGTGTTGGCATTGCTGCGTAACCAGGACAAGCAGTTTGTCCTGAGCTCGAAATGAACTTTGCCTGCTTGTGTGGTGTCGCAGTATATGTGTGTGTGTGTGTGTGTGTGTGTGTGTGTGTGTGTGTGTGTGTGTGTGTGTGTGTGTGTGTGTGTGTGTGTGTGTGTGTGTGTGTGTGTGTGTGTGTGTAGTACGTGTGTGTGTGTGTGTGTGTGTGTGTGTGTGTGTGTGTGTGTGTGTTATAGCACGTGTGTGTGTGTGTGTGTGTGTGTGTGTGTGTGTGTGTGTGTGTGTGTGTGTGTGTGTGTGTGGTGTTATAGTACGTGTGTGTGTGTGTGTGTGTGTGTGTGTGTGTGTGTGTGTGTGTGTGTTATAGTACGTGTGTGTGTGTGTGTGTGTGTGTGTGTGGTGGTTTCATACTGTATGAAAGGATTCTTCTTCATTTCACTGAGTAAACAGGGACAAACTTTTCTGTGAAGTGTAAGTATATCATACATATAATGCCACTTATATTTGAGTTGTATTTACATTTAAATGTTACAGTTCAAGTTAATCCGACTAAAGATGCTAGATTAATGAATAATTAATGAAAAAAAATGCAAAAATCATTATTTTTGAAAATATAACAATTACAAAGAATAGCTAATGTAACACTTCACATGCTTTATTGTAGAATATTGTGTTGAGCTTACACGTATTATGACAGTAGTCATTTTAGGACACTTTATATTGTAAAGACCATATGTGTTTTAGGGCTGTGCGTTATGACCTGACATCCTGATAGAAATCATATGTTGTGTGTTTTCGGTGAATAGTTTATATTCACTTTGTAACTGAATAACAACCCTTTACCGTATTAGTAGTCTCAGGCGTGGTTTCCACTTTAACAGTAAAAACCACACAAACACACATCCACAAAAATCACAACAAAGCTGAAATAACATCTACGAGGTTGCTAGGCTTTGAATCTTTATTTGCAGCTGAACACTATTCAGCACACTTTTTGATGACTACTGTGAAACTGTCCATAATTGTTTTCACTGCCGTCAAAAACAAATCAAGCAGGATGTGAATGCTAACTATAGGGACTGTTGTGAAAGCTTGATAATCACTATTCCTCACCTGTGTTTGTTACTCCTTGCAGGTGGAATCTGAAACAAGCAGTTCTAAAGCTCAGGGAAGGAAATGTCATTGACCTGCTGAATCCTCCATCAACTACAGCACAAACCCAGGCAGCAGAGCACACAGACAGTGTAGACATAGGCCGCTGGCACTGACCAGCTTTATGAACAAACAACTATGCCTGCTAGAGGAAGCAGGTGCTGAAGATGTTTTGAACTATATTTACTCCACATTTATTGTATGGTCATCTCTTTGGGGAACCATCAAGAAGAAAAGCTCTGTCAGTGCCACGGACTGCTGCAGACTGTTGTAGCTGATTTTGATTACATAGTGTTAGAGCTGAGTTGACTTGTGCACTCATTGCTGCCTTTGTCTTCAAGTGAATCCACAAGTCATTACAAATGTACAAATATGTGCCAATCAATAAATGTTACAAATGGATTAGTTTCTAATGATCCATAATTAATTTTCACACAGACTTGCAGATGTGTGTGTCTGTATGTGTTCAGGGGAAATGGTATAATATTCATAAAACAGGACGTAAAGCTGTGGTTTCACTTCTACCGTAACCTTCTGCTTCCTGTGCAGATGTAGAGCAAACACACAACCACCAATATAAAGAATGCATATTTGCCATGCTCGGCTTTCTGTGGTTTCTCTTCAGCTTTTTATCCTGTTATTTTTGCTACACTCGGTCTCAGTCAAAATTTCCAAAATACAACGCTTGAAGCTATGTGTGCGTGTGCATGCATTATTATTTGGTCATAATACTTTTCCTACTGTCACAAAGATTTTCAGACAATGTTTTATGGAAATGGTTGGACATGTACACTTAGATCCTTACATTTTAGGACAGTGAGACAGTTTTTGTAATTTTGTCTCGGCACAGCACCACAGTGGATTTTACTTCAACCAACATGTGATTCAAGTACAGGCTTTTAGTTTTAACAAAAGAACAGATTAATTTTAAATAAAGGAACTGTCGTTTAATACTTGGATGAAAATCCTTTGCAGTCTAGAGTCCATGAACATCACCAAATACAGTTTTCTGTTCTTTTTGTGTTGTTTCGTGCAGGTGCAGAAGTTCTTCCTTTTTTTCCTGCCTGTCAGCTTAGACATTGTCATACTGCACATGAACTATAACAGCTGAAATAACAATAATAGAAATGAATGAATAAAGAGATAAAAGAAATCCGGGAACAAGAGGAGCCTGTAGAGAATTTATAGGGCTCTGATTGCAAAAGCTTACAGACAAGACAGTTTGTTCTTTTTAATATATTGTTTTCAAACTTCATAACTTCATATTAAAATTTCAGGTCTGGAAAACACATTTAGGTTCAGTTTAATGACACGTTGGCCTGTTTCTATATTTAAAAATAAATGACCTGATGATCTCCTTCCTGATCTGACATCCTGGCTTCCCCTTGCTGTTGAATTTGTGTTGTACCTCATCACTCGCTCTGAGTTGCCTCTTCTGAATGTTGAACGACGAGATGTTTCGATGTTAGTGTAGATGGTTCAAAGATTCCATACGACCCACATCCTCTTCATGTAACCCCTTCTGCTTTTTACCTGGGCATTAGCATCCCATTATATATTAGCATTCTATTATTATAGAGTATACTGTACAATATAAAGCACCTTGAGGCGACTTTTGTTGTGATTTGGCGCTATATAAATAAAATTGAATTGAATTGAATTGAATATATCAGATGTATATGTTATATGACAACATGAAAACAATAAAATTCTGAAATCTCTACTTTTACGTCCAGCTTGCACTGGGACAGTTTGTGTGAGGCGGCAGGAATGAGAATCAGCACTTCCAAGTCTGAGGCCACGGTCCTCAGCTGGAAAAGGGTGGAGATGCTGCCCCAGGTGGAGGAGTTTAAGTATCTTGGGGTCTTGTTCATGAGTGAGGGGAGCAGGAGATCCATAGATGGATTGGTGATGCAGACACTGTACCGGTCCATCGTGGTTAAAAGCAAAGCTCCCAATTTACTACATCCCTACCCTCACCTGTGGTCATGAGCTTTGGGGAGTGACCAAAAGAATGGGATCACAGATATGTGTGATGGAAATGAGCTTTCTCTGAAGGGTGGCTGGCAACTCCCTTAGAGATGGGGTGAGGGGCTCAGAGTAGAGCCGCTGCTACTGAAAGGAGCCAGGTGAGGTGGTTCGGGCATCTGACAAGGATGCCTCCTTTGTGAGGTGCAGGCATGTCCCACCAGAAGGCATACCTGGTGCTGCTGCCACCACAGAAGAAAATGAAATCAATAGATACTTCTTTGGTAGATCACTTACTCTGCACTAAATGTCATGATGCATGCTCAATCATCCAGGTAGCTTTTAAACCACAAAACACGCTGCACCAAAAACTTGTCCACCCCATGGATCGGGTCCTCCAACACAAACAGAGTAACATAGTGTACGCTGTTAAGTGCAGGAGGATTGGCAGGATTTATACATCGTGGAAACTAAACAAGTTCTGACTAAGAAGATGACACAACACAGCAGAGCCACCTCGTCAGGCCAGGACTCTGCAGTCTATTTACACCTACAGGCCAGTGGACACTTTCAATGATGAGGATGTACACATCCTGGACAGGGAGGAACGCTGGTTTGAGCGCCGAGTCAAGGAGGACATTTACGTGAAAAGGGAAAGACCATCTCTGAATGGAGGAGGGGGCCTAAGGGTACATCTGTCACCATCTTACAATGCTGTGATTGCAGCCATTCCCCAACTCTCTGTGAATGGGACTCATGGACATTGATCAGTGGGCCTTTTTAGTATTACTACTATTATTATTAATAATAATAATAATAATTGTTCATTCAGTGGTGCTGGTTTCAGTCATTGTGCAAATGTCCTGTTTATAAGGTTGGAAACCTGCAGTCAGCTCAGACTGAAGACGTCACCTGACAATGTTGACGAAACACTGAAAATATCCAGATGAGCAGAATCAAGCTTTGGGACTCTGTACTAAACATTACCCAATAGTTAAATTGTTTCACGTATAATATTGAAACAACTGAAATTAAAGAAAGATATGTGTCTCAGCAGTTAGTGAAGTCATAATCATTTTATAAATATAAACAATATCTTTTTCAACATCAGTTTTATTTAGTTTTATTTAACAACACTTTGATTCGTCCATTTTTCTGCAGACAGTCTGAAGGGTGGTGTTGCTTCAGGGACAGATATCAGGTATGAAAAGAAATGATTGTTCAAGCAAATTAGCAGCTGTTTCACACCTTTTCTTTTTTTTCTAGTTCCAGGAAAGAAGCACATATGTTCTTGTTAAGTGTGTGTGTGTGTGTTGTGTGTGTGTGTGTTTGGGGTTTGGGGGGGGGGGTGTAAATCTGAATCATTTCACCAACAGCTTTCTTAAGCTTCCTCTCGGCCCATGTGTTTTGTCTGATGTGGCGTCAAACTGGAGTTTATAGTTCTGTTGTATTATAATTATATAATTATATTTATATAATTGTAGATGTAGATGTGAATTCTCCACCTGCTCAGAAAACTGTCGAGGATATTGGAAAACTTTATCCATCTTTATAGACACACGACTGTCCCTGTCACATGGGTTCTTTTATCCCCACACAATGTCCTAATAAAACAACAACTTGCATTAGTTTCAGATCTCTCATGTAGTTTGTATATTACTCTTTCCAAAGTGGCAGCAATCTTCTGACTGAAGTTACCTTTAACTTCTCTTTCCTATTATTGGAAAGAGAAGCAAAACTGAAATATGTGTGCAAAGAGGAAGAAGAAAGGAAGTGGTATCAGATATGATCAACTATCATTATTACACAGAAGTTTTACACCTTTGCAACCCAACATTTTCCTTATTAGCTATAATGCTTTAGGGCAGTTTTTTAAAGGTTAAAACCGTGCTTTAAGATGTAGAGATAATTACAAAATTTTCCACACATATCAATTATTTTGTATGTGCTATTTTGCCATGTTTACCGGAAGTGTTTAAAGCCAATATAAATACAGTCACAACTGAAGTCTAAAGAAAAAAATAGTTGTTTGCATTAGTCTTTTCTTTGTCTCTTTAAAAGTGAATCAGATTATTTGGAGACTGCTGGATTCCACCCTTTTTCTGCTCACACTCTACACTCTGCAGGTCTGCTCTGAGACATCCCCTTTAAACACTCGCTGATCACTGACAAATTCAGTTGCCGTGAATCTTCCAGTGGCTCAGCATTCTTGGGTTCCTTGTTGTCCATTTTGCACTCTCTCCACGGTGAGTTTGATTGCCTTTAAGACATTAAAATCAAGGATTTTATTTTTTTCAAAAATAGGTGTAATATTTATATGTAACTAAAACTTCTTTATTAACTCTAAATATTCAAAGCTGGAGAATGAGATGTAGAATAAATGCAGAGGGAAGATGAAGGGGTTTTCTTAATCATGTCAAACAAAGCAGAGGGCTGTACTTAAAACTCAAAACCACAATTTTACAAGTAGTTTTGATATTAATAGTCACAGTAACCTGATTCATGCTTACAAACTGAACTGCTAATGTAATAGGTCCAGTTACTACATATAGTTTTGTCTGTGTGAAAAAATAAAAGTATCATTAACATTTTATGATGATGTGTATTTCAACACACACACTTTTTTGTTGTTGTTTTCTTATTATATTGCTTATTGTTTATAACTATTTATGAATAAATAGGCAACTGTTGTGGAAACAGATGTTTCCATGGGAACTTGTGTTATGGAAACATCTGTTTCCAAAACTAAAACAACTGATCAAAATAATATACACTGATAATGATAATGCTCCTTTAACAATGATAGCACTCAAGATTACAGTAAGCATGCTTGTGCAGGTATTAGCTGATTTATGAGTTAACATTGTAATAGATTATTTATATATCCAGTTTTTAGCTAATAGCTCTTTGGGACTAACAAGGTTTGCTCAAAGACACTTTATTATACACATCAAAATGCTTCTGTTTATTGTTTTTACTTAATTAAAGTAATGGGCATAAATTAAGTGTTTTTGCAACAGGTTACTAGTAACAAATTGCTTAAAGATACAATTTCAAATTGTTTTTTTGAATGGTCTGTTATGTGTAGACGGAGCGCTGGTTCATATCTGGTGTCTTTTTATGTGTGAGTGATTCATCGCTCAGTGTAAACTTTCCCGTGAAAATAGCAATGCACAAAGCGTCAACTGACAGTGAGTGAAAAGGCGTCCGATGTCCAGTGAGTAAACTCTGAAAGATCTTCAGAAAGCTTGGACGTCATTGCTGATGAACGCTTTTTAAAAACAATTTCAAACCATGGCTCTTTGAAAGCAACATTTAAATAAATAAGGGCTGGCTTAAGACTTTTGCACAGTACTGTAACTCATGGCATATAACCCTTTTATTACACTTTTGACTTTAAATCAACCTTTAACGATTCTTAATAATAAAAGTAAAACCGTACCGATGTTTTAATGTAAACTCCCTGCAATAAGAACAGAATGCAGTGTTGAACATTGTACAGCAGGTTAAACTGAGGTCTGCACCAGCAGTGAAACGAGATGTCATATCACTCCACATCGCTTTTCTTTTGGTATGTGAACTGCAGTCTGAAGATCAAAGCTGCTACATGGTTTCTGTTAATGCCTGCTGCGGTTATATGACAAAATACTGAAATCTATTCATTTCAATGAAGGGGAAACATTACGCAGAACACTTACTTGTGCAAGACTTGCAGATTTCTTCTAATGAGAAACTTAAAGATCTGGACAGCACTGACCTTTACCAGTTATCATGCTCCGTTTTATTACCACTTTTTAAATAAAACAAAACTGACTGTTTAAGTCCATGAGGGTAAAGCCTGCCCAAACATGATTTGTTAATCGCACTTAGAATGCAAATGGATTACAAAGTTCCACCATCTTTCCCCCACCTTATCTTGCATATTTTTGTGTGTAGTCCAGATTGGAATTTTGGAATACACACAATTCCCATGGACTTAAATGCAACAGTAATATAAGGTATTAACTGTTAATGTTATGTGATGTGAATGTGAATTGAATGTAATGTAGATTATAATACGTCACAAAGGTGGTTCATGAGAAACACAGTACGATTGTGTGAATCATATGATTTCATGATATGTAACTCTGAAAGTAACTGACATAATGTTCAGAGTTTGAGTTTTCTGCTGATCCGTGACGGTATCCCGTTGGTTTTACCTGTTTGTGTCGTGATTGGGAGAGGGCGTGGCTCTGACCACGCGCGAGACACTTTGCTTCATTGTGTCACTAAAGTTAACAGCTGGTGTGAGTGCTTTGCAACAGAGTGTGTGTGAACTTACAATCCCGACAATCTCTCCGCAGTGCAGAAGTGTGTGCACGACCATAAAAGCTGGTTTTATGGCCGTCAGTGTGTTCGCCGTCCGCTGCACGCGCCAGAATCGTTGTGGTGTTTGCTTATTAACGGACACACTACCCCACCTAGTTGGTCGAAACTGAAATAAGAGGATTTAAACGCAGTATAGCGGGTGGTGGGTTACATGTGTAGCTGTTTTTAACTATTAGCAAGCAGTCAGCTCCAGTTTAGTGCAATAAAAAAGCTGCAGTGTTGCTGTGACAAAGTCTCGTGTTTGTTCTTGTTCCCGAGTGATGAGCAGTGATGGGAATAACGGCTCCAAGTAACGTTTTCAGCAACGAGTAATCTAACTAATTACTACTCCTATCGTTACAACGCCGTTACCGTTACTAACAAGAAAATGCGGTGCGGTCGCGTTACCATTTTTCAACAAACAGACGGTTGAAGCTGTGTTGAGCTTACCGCATCTTATATCAGTTAAAGTAGCTGACTACGTAAGTAATCTGGGCGCTACAGCTTTAAGCAGCTGTGCGCGCTCCCGCGGACAGACGATCACTTTTTGGCACAACACCTGGAGCTCAGGGGGCAAAACAATCGCATGAGTGCTGCTGTTTGACTGAGGAAGAATAAAGTAGTCGTGGTAAGCCAATCACATGACCACTTCAAGATGACAAAGCAACAAGGTGATATATACCAGTTTATAAATTGTGCTGATAGGCCACGTAAAACCAGAGTCATGATAAACAAGATATACGCGGCATTTTTTCCTCAATAGTTTCGCCACGTTTACTGTCTAAGGACAGCGCTAGCAAGCGCAAGCTCTGCTTATGCAGACATAAGCATAAGCAGAGAGTAACAAAAACAACAAAAGAACAGGGGAAGTTTTAGGAGTGACGGCCAGAGAGAGAGAGAGACAGCAGAAAAAGAGAGAGAGAGAGTTTTGAGATGTGAGAGAGCTGTGACGTTTGGAGTGTGTAGTTAATGTGTTGTCTTGTGGATAGTTTTGTGTTGTGTGTCAGAACAATGAGGCGACTGCTGTCTCCAGGTAGAAACAGGAGTGATACACCTGCTGCTGTCAGACCTGCAGGTATCAGGCTGGGATGTTCTCCTTTATAGTGGACAGAAATATTTGGAGTGGCACAAATAATTCGTGTGGCATCTTATTGAATGCAGAACAGCTGATTGTTGTGTAAATAGTTTGAAATGGTCATAAAAAAAGGGTAAAAGGTAAATGGCTGCAAATAACTTTATTGTTTGCAAAACTTGTGCATAGGATTTTAAAATTGACAATTTATATTTGCATTTAAAGTTATGAAATATGATTCATTAAAGATGTTTGTGGTTGTTACAGTAAAAAATATAACTTTTTCTACTTGGATTTTATGTTTTTTGTCTGATTTTAGATCAATTGTGTTAACACAGTATGTCAAAATAAAAACATAACTGTAAATTCAGACACGTGAGGTTGTGCTGAAAAGGATGATACCAAACAAGGCAAATAAATAGTTTTTAAAGGTGAAATGTGGAGGGAAAATCAAAAGTAGTCAAAAATGGCCAATTATACCCTGGACCCCAGAGGGTTAAACGTGTTGTTGTTGTTTTTTTAAAGTAACGCAATAGTTACTTTTCAAGTATTTTTAGAATCTTGTAACTCAGTTACTAACTCAGTTACTTTTTTGAAGAAGTAACTAGTAACTATAATTAATTACTTTTTCAAAGTAACTTGCCCAACACTGGTGATGAGCAGGTAGCATGACGTGGATGAGCAAACTGGTGCAGAGTTTGGAGAGGTGGCTGACCCAGAAGCCAAAGCTTTCAAACTACCAGTCACACTCATTTTGTTTCATGGCTTTCCTCTGAGAGCTCTTTGCACTAAAAGACCCGGTTAAAGTTAAAGGAATCTAATCATGATGCCTCCTGGGATACTCTAATCAAACAGTGCATAGGTGGGTGGGTACTTAAACAAATCAGTTATTTTTCTACTAACAAAGCTGTAATGTTTTAAACGTAAATAACTTGTATATACAGAATGTTCTATCATGGATGTAGCAAGCAGGACACCCATCTACAGGGTAACATCCCAACAAGGTCCAAGTCTACTATAACTCTGCTACCTCCCAGCTCGCTGTCTGGTATTCTCTTACATGCATCAGATTATATTGAAGTAATGTGTTTGACAAAGTGTTAGGATCAATATGAAATCTGGAAAAAATTCAGAGGAAGAAATTTTATTTCAGTTTGAGGTCTGATGAAACTGCAGTGGCAAGTTACAAATCTGAGGTATTTATAAATATTTTATTGTTTTTTGCAAAAGAGCACTTTTAATAATCACGTTATGTTGGGATGAGCCTGGTTAATGTAACAATCTGGAATAAAGCCTATTCCAGATTGCCAAATTGCAAATACAACAGCCTGCTCTAAAGTTCAAATGTAAATGAGCCTCTTTCACTGAAAATGAGTCATTTCTTTGGTAGAACTATTACACACCAGTGGAGAGGATCAGGACTTTTTTAAGTGTTTCAGTCAGCAGTTTCTCTTCTCAGTTTTGAAACAAATGAACACAACAGGATGGAGTATGCAAGACTGATTGGGTTAGTTATTTCATAATGCTACTCTGTCCTTTTATCTTTGAAAGGAGTGCCTTATATTGATCTTCAATAGTCCTGGCCATTTTTGTACCTGTTAAACTAATTATGTGTCTGATAATATATAGCATAAAGTTGGGATGCTCTGTGAAATAGAGATAAAAGCAGAATGCAGTAATCTGCTAATCTCATCAACCTGTGAGAAGGTGTAATAAACTTGTTTGGAGCCGATTGCTCCTGCATGAAAAAACCATCAGAAACTAATTATTACTGTGAATCTTACATGTGTCCGAAGGAATCATACATTAGATTGATTACGTGTGCACTGATTTACATTAGTGTACAAATATAGTGGCATAGCTAGTTATATAGGTATGGGAATAATGGCATATTATGCTGTTCCTGAGATCCTTTGAGATGTTTTAGCAGAACCCTGTCTGGCAGTGCCTAAACTCATCAAATGTTCCTTCTGGCTTGGGTGCTGTGGGTTCTCTGACTTGTGTTTTATAAGCATTTTTTTGTGCAGACTAAAACAAGTCTTTAATGTTTCTTGTGCCACAGGGTAAACCGCAGCCATGGACGATGGAGATGACCAATATAGTATCTTTTTGGATCTGTTTAACACCACAGAGACGACTGACCAAAGCTACGTGGTCAGTGAAACTGTCCAGCTCTGTGACAAGAATAGTGTCAATGAATTTGGTGCAAAATTCATCCCAGTTTTCTACTATGTCAATTTCCTCTTGAGTTACCTTGGCAACGGGCTTGTCCTCGCCATCATCTACAAGTATGAGAAGCTCAGCACAGTGACAAACATCTTCCTCCTGAATTTGGTCCTGTCCAATATCCTCTTTGCCGCCAGCCTCCCTTTCTGGGCCACGTACCATCTGTCTGAGTGGATGTTTGGAAATGCCCTATGTAAGATGGTCAGCAGTGCCTACTTTATTGGTTTCTACAGTTCCATCCTCTTCCTTACACTTATGACATTTGACAGATACCTAGCAGTGGTGCATGCAGTGGCAGCTGCCAAGAGCAGGAAAAAGCTATATGCTATCATTGCATCTGTGATCGTTTGGTGCATCAGTATTGCAGCGAGTGTCAAAGAGCTTGTTCTTCGAAACGTCTGGAAGCATGCTGTTAACGGACTGATGTGCGAGGAGTCCGGATTCTCAGATGATACGATGAAGCGCTGGCATCTTTTCAGTTACTACCAGCAATTTCTGCTCTTCTTTCTTCTCCCCCTGTTCATGGTGATGTACTGCTACATCAGCATCACCATACGCATCATGTCCACCCGCATGAAAGAAAAGTGCCGTGCCATAAAGCTCATATTTGTCATCATCTTCACATTCTTCGCCTGCTGGACTCCATATAATATCGTCATACTTCTTCGAGCAATACAGATCTCCAGTTCCACTGAAGAATCGTGTTCTAGTGCAGAAAGCTTAGACTATGCACTTTATGTGACCCGAAACATAGCCTATTTGTATTGTTGCATTAGTCCTGTGTTTTACACCTTTCTAGGAAAGAAGTTCCAGAGCCACTTCAAAAGGCTGGTGGGTAAGAAGATTCCTTGTTTGAAGAGACACATTACCTTCAATAGCCAGAGCACCAGGACAACGTCACAGCGGACACCACACTCTTTATATGAGTACTAAACACCCACATGTTTGTTGGTCTATTGTTGTAAGGTCTCTCACTGATGCATTCTTTAGGCCACCTGTCACCAATGTAACTGGCAAAGGTCAGAGATGATTGCTACAATCATTTCCCCGCAGCACATATCTAACCAAATCAGTCTGGCCCAGTGTTCGGTGTGTTGCGTTACAAAGTAATCACATTTAATTTTTCAGTAATGCAGTAATGTAACATTTTACTGTAGCAAATTCAGTAATTACATTAGTTCCAATTATGTTGGTACTTACAAAGGTTCTTCAGTTATCTAAGTAAGTACAAGTTTGTTTTTACACATTTCACACACAGATGTCACAAGAGACGTATCTGTGCACCAAGCAGATACAAAAACAAAATCTAACATTTTTTTTTTTTCTTCCTACTACTTGAACAACTGATTTCAGTTCATGTGCAAGTGGAGGAAAATCCTGGAGCTTTTGGGAGATGTGGACATGACTTTTATTTTTCTTGTATAATAGCATGGTAGTACAGTGCAAACTGCATCCAGGGCAGAAAAAACTCTTTATACTGCTAACACAACTTTGGCTCAATCATCAGCTCTGACAGCATGCTAATGCAACGCTAGCTGAGAACCCAGAGTGATTTTAAAGCTGAGTCTTTGCCAACCCAAGCTCAGCAGCCAGACCTTGAACTGCAACAGGTACCAAAAAGTGATTAGCAGTCAAACTTCCAGTGTGCTGTGGCGACCGCTTTGAAGACTCTTTGGGCTGGTTTCATCTTTGCTTTGTGTTGTCAGATTTGTGTTCATATGTAAGTACTAGAAAGAAATCATATGGGTAGCCTAATATGCAACGAATTTTTCTCTTATTAAACATAAACATTGTAGAAATACTGTTAAAGTGTACTTTTATTTGACACCCACAGACACTGATACAATTATTAGGCTACTTAAAAATATATTGCCTTGAATTATAATGCATGTGGAACTTTGATATTCTGAGTCTTTGTTTCACTTCACTCCACACGGCTCTCAACAGATGATCAATTTTTGCAAAAAAAAAAAGTTTTCCCTAATAATAAATAATCTTTAGTTGACTTAAAATACTCGTTGCGCCTCTCTGTCAGATTAAGTTTTAAACCTGCTTCATGTTTGTCACTTGTTTAAATCAAGAGTGCCTAATTGAAATCATCCAGTAATGTTCTATTTGGGTTAACATGTATTAGACTCACATTCAAGAACAGCTATGAAATTATTTTTGATATGCATACTTCATGTGTTATGTTACAGACATATCTACCATAGTTATGCTATAGAATTATGATTATGTGTTGCCAAAATGAAAAAAATGATTGTCTGGTCAGTCAGAAAAAAATTTCAGGCAGCAGAGCAGAGTGGGATCATATATTTAAGAAAGTGCGAGCTAACAGCTATCTGTGTTTGCTGGATAAAGTGATGTTGGTATTAATCGTTTGTAGGTGTTATGTGGATGTAGCCAAATAGCTGAATGAAAAGACCAACCCAGTAATGTGTTTTCTTACTCCCAGCACACAGGATGCTACTGGAAACATGTATTATTACCAGGCCAATATGTAGTTATGTCATAAACCCATATGTTATTCACAATACAGAAAACATTGCACATTTAAACTGAGACACTGGCCATCAAATTCAAAATGAATTATTTGATTTGACACAGCGTCCACCCTTTTTGGAACTGGGATTGCATTTCAACAGTTTAAAGCTACTGAATGATGACGTTTTGGCTACTTCTCCACCTACCGCATATTTCTGTATTCTGCTTTATGATTTGATGGTTTTTATATTGACTGTTCTTGTATTGTAACATAATGTATATTTTTGTGATGCATCTATATCTTTTAAATAAACTGTATGGATGATTCAAACTGTTCCTCACTGCCTTCTGTCCTTTTATGGAAACATTTCTTACCATTGTGGGAGTCTTAGCAAATGACCAGATTAGTTCCCTTTTCTGACAGAACATCTGGTTGTCGCTTCCTGTCACATACGCATGTTCTAGTGAATCACCTCATGCAACAGGACAAAATAACTATGTATTGCAGTAACATGTTGAAATGATGAAATAGGCTTAGTTATCTGTATAGTGTGAGTCAGCGTTGTTACAAATGTTGTTAGTCATTTTCATAAACACTGTCCTGAGGATTTGGATGGCCATCACCCTGAGCACACCGTATCTACTGAGCTGGGTTGGGTCTGGTATGCTCCACCACTGTCGGCTTACAGCAAGAAGGTTCCTAGCTAAAAACCCAGCTGGGGCCCATTGATACTGGGATGGTGTGACAGGTAGGAGGCAGGACACGACCACGATTCAGCATTCAATGACATCTTTATTCACGGTTGCTGTACAAACCACAGCTGCAGGTCTCCGCTCACAGCTTGAAATCCAAATCAGCAACAACAAAACAACAGGCCCTAGTTCATTTATGTGCAGGGGAGGAGTGATGTGCTGATTCCGCTCAGGTGCACCAACCTCCCCCACAGCCAGGTAGCAGGCTGAGCAGGTAGGTAGGTAGACTTGGTCTGCAGTGAGTTCCAACCTCACATATAGGATACTAAACTATGACTTGTTTACCAAGTCATGAATGCAGGGAAGCTATGCACTGGCCAACTCAGCGACTTCAGAAACCCTGAATGACCATGGCAGACAGCTACAATGGATGACTCCAGAATTTTCCATTCATTAAATAAAACCTCTGCACAGCATCTAACCAAGTCAAGAATAACGTAGAGGAGGTTTGTGTATCATATCAGAGTCTACAATGAAGAGGCACTTTTACAGATGGAAATAGAAAGGGTTTACAGCATGGTGTGACCCACCGGTTACACTCAAGAACAGGAAGGCCAGATTAGACTGATCTGCAAGCTACACAGTTCTCAAAAAAAACCCCGATGACTGGAAGAGAAATGGCCAAAGCATACCTCATCATCTGTCAACGAGTTTGGAGGCAGTGTTATGGCATGGGCATGTATAGCTGCCAGTGGAACCAGGCTACTGAATTCTGAGGTGTACAGAGTCATATTCTCTGCTCAGACTTAACCAAATGCTGCAAATCTGATCAGACAGTACGTTACAGTGCAAATGAAAAATGACCCAAATCACACAGCAAAACCGAAAGAGTTTCTCAAGGCAGGTCAGTCAGCTGATCTCAAACCAACAGAGTGTCACAGTACTGGGTCGTGTGACCCAGTGTTTTTGAGTTTCACTGTATTTTGTTTTTCATTTGTGTTCTAGTTTCAGTTTAGCTTATCTAGTTAATCTCTACGATGTCCAGGTTGCCGTTTTATTCCTTTGTTTTTGTAGATCCTTTTATATCTCATCTCCCCCGTACTAAGTCTCCCTGGTTCATGTTTCATGTCTGTGTGGTTCTTGCTGTTCGTGGCATGTCTGCGTCTCGTCATGTTTCCTGTTTATTTTAAAAGTGTTGTTTCCATCTTCTATGTGCTTCATTTACACTTGCCCGGTGGTGTCATTATGGTCAATTGTGTTAGCTGATTCCCCATGTGTGTTCACTTCCCTCCATTACCCTCCTGTGTATTTAACTCTTGTGTTCCCCCCATGCAGTCACAGTCATAATTAGAGTCATAGTCACAGTTAAAATCATAGTTTAGTTCACAGTTTAAGTCATAGTTAGAATCATAGTTAAAGTTATAAAGTCATAGTCTGTTCTTAGTTGTCGCTTTTTGGTTTTGTAGTTCATGTATCAGCCCAAATAAAGGCTCGCTTTTGTTTTGCAACCTTAGCACAGTCTTCCTCAGTGTCTGCTTTTGGGGGTCCCCTTCCTCCCTCCACACGGTCTGCCAGTACAGATTGTGCCAGTAGGATCTGACCATGCTGGACCCAGCGACACAGGAAAGAGAGATTATTCAGGCTGTGGAATCACTAGCGACTGCATAGCTCCGGAAAGGAGGAATGGGAAGGGTTAGTACGCCAGATGTGGATATGCATGTCAGTCTTTCCCTGGTTATGGGAGGGGCTACCCCCGATTGACAGTGACTTTCTCAGTACCATTCTGCAACTCCGTTCACAGCAGCAGCTGCCCAGCGTGCCTGCTGCTTCACCGCGGCCCTGCTGTCTCGCAGCTTCTCCGCCACCGACTACCAGAATACGAATGGGAATACTGAGTTTTGCACCGTCCCTGGACATTCCTCCATCGCCTCCAGAGTCGGAGCCCCCGCCATCTGCCTCTTTTCTGGCTATGGACGAGGAGGCTATCACCAAGTCACCCTTGGTTCTGGGAGCGTTGGCATTGTCCTTGACCGTTTCTGGGAAGAAGCAGCGTCCACGTTGCCGACACACGTCGTCACGGCCCGAGTAGGGACGTTGTTGGAGCAGCTACCAGGGTCGGAACTGCTGGCCAAATCCTGCTCCGAGTCTGCCTGCAGCGTTTTGTTGTCCCGAGGAAGTATCCTCGGAGGACATTGATTTGGACCTTTTTGAGCTGGAGCAGGTGTTTCTCGCGGAGCTTGAGGACAAGCTGGATGGAAGATGGAAGAGATGGCTGACCACCGACTATGAGCAGGTTTTTCAGGGAACATGCTTGGCTTTCGGGGCCCCCCGGAGTTGCCAGGGCCTGCCGCCTCTCACTCCCCCAGCAACCAAGCCTCAGCGTTGCCTTCAAAGAAGTGGCGTCCACGTCGCCGTGGCACCACGCGGCAGCTGGAGGTTGGTGAAAATCTTGTTTCATCCCAGGCCCCTTCTGTAACGGAGGTGAAGGACTGGGTGTCATGGTCCCTGTGCCTCACCAGCTGATCCCGTATTAGGCAACATGTGTTTTTGTTGTTTTTTGCTCTCTCTCTCTCTCTCCTGCCGGGGTGGTGCTCATTATGGGCTCCCGCCCCTGGCCCACGCACCTGCCATCTCCACACCTGCTGCCCATCTGCGTAATCGCGAGTCCTACTTAAGATGGCAGCACCATGCTACTCATCGCTGGATCGTTGAGGTATCAGCGTCAGTCGCTCAGTAGTTTGAGAATCTGATTCTGTGAGTTGTTTCCGTCTGTTCGCTTCTAACTAAAGTTTCTGTGTACAGATCTTTCCTGGACCCTTCCCTGCCTGCCTGTCATCTCGTGGACGAATGTGTGGATTTGTGTAACCCAGTTGTGGAGAGAGGAGAGTGATTCTTTGGAGCGCGTCTGATCCCCTTCCTTTCCCTCACATACCCCGGAGCCCTGGACCCCCCCTTCCCCCCCTCCAGCACGTTGTATATAGTATCACCTGGTGTTGTCTGTATCAATAAACTAACTGTCTTCTCTACAAGGATTCCTGGTCTGCGCCTGAGTCTGTTAACTAAACGTGACAGAACGATCCAGCCAGCATGGACTCAGCGGGTCAGGATCCAGCTGCTCAGGACCCTGTCGCTCAGGCTCTCATCGCTCAGGGAACTGCTCTGGCTCGACATGAGCAGATGCTTGAGCAGCTTCGCAACGAGATAGCGGTGTTCACACAGGCGGTTGCTCGTTTAACTCCTCTGGAAGGCAAACCTCAGCCGGCAGTCCCTGCCCCCCAGGAGCCTCCACCTGCCACCGCTGCAGTCGCCACGAGCCCACCACCGGCACCCGTTCCACCCTTGGATGGACCCCTGCCTACTCCGGAACCTTTTGCGGGTGAGTCGGACAAGTGTGCTGGGTTTCTGGCTCAATGTACTCTTGTTTTCCGCAAGCAGCGGCGCTTCCATAATAATGACGGGGCCAAGATAACCTTCTTTGTCCAATTGCTGTGGGACCGGGCTTTAAAGTAGGCTCAGGTCATGCTTAGTTCGGACCCCGGAATTTCCTATGCTGATTTTCTGTCAAAATTCCAGACTGTGTTTAATAAGGGCTCTGGCGCTGAAGCTGCCGCACTTCGTCTGCTAAATTTCAAGCAAGGTAAGCGGAGCATGTCAGACTATTCCATAGATTTTTGGATTTTGGCTGAAGAGACAGGCTGGGGACAGGAGGCCCTAAGGAGTGCATTACTTAACAATGTTCGTGAAGATGTGAAAGATGAGCTCATTATGCGTGATCTCCCTGACTCTCTTAATGGCTTTATGCATTAAGGTGGATGACCGACTACGAGCCCGTCGTTTGCCGTGACAATACAGTTCCCAGGAGGCCGCGGGGCAGCACAGCTCTTCCCGTCTCCCAGAGGGCGCTGATGGGGGAGAGCAACCCATGCAGATAGGAGGCTCTCATCTTTCAGCCGCGGAACGCCAGCGTTGCATCACTGCCGGTGAGTGCCTCTATTGCGGTCACAAGGGACATGTAGTTGCTGCCTGCCCCTCACGAGCAAAAGGTCGCACCCGCCAGTGACGGTAGGAGTACTGGTGGGCGATCTCAGCCAAGACAAATCTCCTCCACGTTTAATGCTATCTGCTAAGATCTCAATCAACACCAAATGTCACTCCCTCTCAGTTTTGATAGATTCGGGGGCGGAACAGAATTTCATAGACTCTGAGTTAGCTCACCGCCTCCAACTAGCCCAGGAACCTCTTCCCCACTCTCTGTGCATCACTGCTTTATCCGGACAGCGCCTACCTGACATTACTCACGTCACCGAGCCCGTCATTCTCACTCTGTCTGGCAACCACTCAGAGGAGATTTTTTTTGTGTGTTTAAAGCCACTCGGACGCCGCTCGTTCTCGGGCACCCTTGGCTTCGTCAACACAATCCGAGCATTAATTGGCATAAGGGATGCATTACGGGGTGGGGGGAGGAGTGTCACATGACCTACTTTAGTCTGCCTCACCGCCACACACACCTGCCTCATCCACCGAGTCACCCACGTCCACCGACTTGTCCAAAGTGCCCCCTGTTTATCATGATCTCGCCGAGGTTTTTCGTAAGGATCGGGCTCAGTCGTTGCCTCCGCATCGGCCATACGACTGCGCTGTCGACCTGCTCCCCGGCGCGCCGTTGCCCATGAGCCATCTCTACAGCCTCTCTCTACCTGAGCGAGAGGCTATGGAGAAATACATAACCGAGTCTCTCGCCGCCGGCATAATCCGCGCATCCTCATCACCTGTAGCAGCAGGGTTTTTCTTCGTTGAGAAGAAAGACAAGACTCTCCATCCGTGCATTGACTACCGTGGGTTAAACAACATAACAATCAAAAACAAATATCCACTCCTCCTTCTTACCTCTGCCTTTGAGCTGCTCCAGGGGGCAAGTTGGACTTGAGGAATGCTTATCATTTGGTTCGGATCCGAGGGCGATGAGTGGAAAACCGCTTTCAATACTCACCTTGGGCACTTTGAATACTTAGTTATGCCATTCGGCCTCACTAACGCTCCTGCAGTTTTTCAGTCACTCATCAATGACGTTTTGAGGGATTTTATCAACCGGTTCATCTTCGTCTGCCTCGACGACATCCTGATCTTCTCCAAAACTCTATCGGAGCATGAAATCCAGGTCAGACAGGTCCTGCAACGCTTGCTGGAGAACCGGTTGTTTGTTAAGAGTGAGAAATGTGAGTTTCACGTGCCCACAGTTGCCTTCTTAGGTTACATCATCGAGCGGGGGAACCTACGCCCTGACCCGGCTAAGGTAAAAGCTGTGGTGGATTGGCCTGAACCATCTAACCGACGGCAGCTACAACGATTCCTCGGCTTCATTAACTTATTAACTTCTATAGGAGATTCATCCAGGACTATAGCAAGTTAGCTCTGCCTTTAACACAACTAACCTCTCCCAAGATTCCCTTCCAGTGGAATGACGCTGCCCAATCAGCCTTCCAGGAGCTGAAGAAGTGGCTTGCCTCAGCTCCCATTCTGGTCCAGCCCGACCTAAATCTGCAGTTCGTGGTAGAGGTGGACGCATCTGACACGGGAGTGGGAGCTGTCCTCTCACAGCAGAAGGATGGTAAGCTTCACCCTTGTGCCTTTTTCTCCCGTCGTCTCAGAATGCAACTACGATGTCGGTGATCGGGAACTTCTGGCAATCAAACTCGCCTTGCAGGAGTGGAGGCACTGGTTGGAGGGCACAGCTCAACCTTTCGTCGTCTGGACAGACCATAAAAATCTAGCATATCTGCAATCCGCAAAGAGACTTAACGCCAGGCAAGCAAGGTGGGCTCTGTTTTTCACAAGATTCCACTTTTCCATCACCTACAGGCCAGGGTCCCGCAATGTCAAGCCGGACGCCCTGTCCCGACAGTTTTCCACCTCTGAGGACCAGGCAGACCCTGCGCCCATCCTCCCGGCCACCTGCTTAGTGGGAGCCATCACCTGGGAGATTGAGTCGGCCATTCTAGAGGCTCAGAGAACGGAACCGGATCCAGGAGGAGGGCCAGCTGGACGTCTGTTCGTTCCCCAATCTGTCAGATCTCAGGTATTACAGTGGGCACACACAACCCGTTTCTCCTGTCACCCAGGAATACACCGCACCATTACTTTCCTGCAGTGCTACTTCTGGTGGCCCACCCTGAGCCGGGACGCCCGGGAATACGTCTCCGCTTGCACAGTTTGTGCTCGAAACAAACCTTCAAACCAGCCACCCATGGGTCCTCTTCATCCCTTATCCATGCCCACCAGACCGTGGCCCCATATATCTCTGGATTTTGTGACCGGCCTCCCAGCTTCTGCAGGTAATACAGTAATACTCACAATCGTTGACCGCTTCTCTAAGGCGGCTCACTTTGTCGCTCTGCCCAAGCTACCCACAGCATTAGAGACTGCACGACTACTCACCAACTTTCGCCTGCACGGCATCCCTGATGACATCGTGTCCGACTGGGGTCCCCAATTCACATCTCGGGTGTGGAAAGAATTCTGCGCCTCTTTGGGCACTAAGGTCAGTCTGTCCTCTGGTTATCATCCTCAGAGCAACGGCCAATCCGAATAAGCGCACCAGGAGTTGGAGGCGGCCCTGCGCTGTATCGCCTCTTCCAACCATACCATCTGGAGTGAGGAGCTGCTGTGGATAGAATACGCCCTAAACAGCATGACCTCCTCCGCCACAGGCCGGTCGCCTTTTGAAGCTTCCCTTGGATTCCAGCCACCTCTTTTCCCCTCCATCGAAGGCGAACACTCCGTGCCGTTGGTCCAGGCGCATCTGTGTAGGTGTCGTCGGGTATGGAAGGCCACCCGGGCTGCATTATTGCGTACGAAGGACCGTAATAAACGCATTGCTGACCGCCATCGGACCTCTACCCCCGCCTACGCTGTTGGACAAAAGGTATGGCTTTCCACGCGTTTCGTTCCCGTCAGGGCGGAATCCAAGAAGCTCACTCCCAACTTTATCGGCCCGTTCGAGATCTCAGCATTTGTTAACCCTGTTTCAGTAAGGCTCAAACTACCTCGCAACATGAAAATACACAACGTTTTCCATGTGTCTCGGCGCCGGGGGCGTGGCTACCAGTACCTGGTGGATTGGGAAGGATTGGAGGAATGGTCCTGGGTCCCTTGGGCGCCCGTTCTGGACAAGCGCATGCTGCGGGAGTTCCATCGCCTGCATCCGGGTAAGCCTGGTGGGTCGCCGGGAGGCTCCTGTTGAGGGGGGGGGGTTACTGTCATGGGCCCTGTGCCTCACCAGCTGATCCCGTATTAGGTAACGTGTTTTTGTTGTTTTTGCTCTCTCTCTGTCTCTCTCTCTCTCTCTCTCCTGCCGGGGCGGTGCTCATTATGGATACTATATACGTTGTATATAGTATCACCTGGTGTTGTCTGTATCAATAAACTAACTGTCTTCTCTACAAGGATTCCTGGTCTGCGCCTGAGTCCGTTAACTAAACGTGACACTGGACTCTTTTGTCTTATGAACCTGCTATAAAAGAAATTGAAGAGAGTTCTGATACCGCTTTGTGGGCCCGGCTATGAAGGAACTGTTTATGTTAATAAAGTATCACAGACTGGGGAAATTTCTGTTCTGCCACTCAGAGACAAAGAGGCTACAAATGGGGCAGCTAGTAGCAACAATGCTGTAATTAAGATGCAAGGGATGCCCTCCGCAGATTATTGTGTGCCTCTGCATGACGATGTAGCATCCCTACATGTGTTGGTTATTCTAAAGACTGTTCTGTCTGTGACAATGTTTTGACGGGCATTTACTCAGATTAGACTAAGGCTACGTTCACACTGCAGGCGAAAGCACATCAAATCCGATTTTTTTGACCCTATGCGGCCCATATCCGATCATGGTATGACAGTGTGAATGGCACAAATCCAATATTTTCAAATCCGATCTGGGTCACTTTCGTATGTGGTACTGAATCCGATACATATCTGATGTTTTAGAAAGCGACTGCTGTTTGAACGGTCATGTCGCATTAAATCCGTCTTTTACGTCACTGACACAAGACAGACGCCAATTATCAGCGCCGGAGAAGCGCCGGAGAAGACATCATGAACGCTTCCTGGCCATCCAGTGTAGATGTTAGTGAAACTGTTGGGAAGACAACGTGAACATTTTATTTGTACTGTATAATCTGCAGATTCTGACAGAAATCTGCAACTATCCTTTGAAGCACCGCTCCTCTAAAACAGCGATACGGATAATTATTAGGTTATTTACATTATTATGTAAATAACAAAATAACTTAAAGCAAAAATTGGGAAACGTAAAGTCCGAAGTCTTTATATTAAGGGCCATCAGTCAAACAATACTGTTTGCTCTGGGTCTAAACAGAGCGCGTTGTGTGTGACGTCTTCTTTTGCGCATGCGGGCCGCTTTGAGCGTTCACACTAGAGCGCATTTGCTGTCGCATTTTATTTGTAGTGTGAACAAGCAGACAAAAAAATCAGATTTGATCAAAAAATCGGAATTGAGCATTAAGACCTGCAGTGTGAACGTAGCCTAATTTAATAGTCGACTCGTCATTTGAAGCTTTGTAAGATCCTGAAAGACACAGGAATAAGTAGTAGGATTTAAGAGTGTAATAACGGACTGAAACAGAAGATGGCAGCACTGCATCTACAAGGATGCCAGCTGCTGTTAAATGCCGAAGAAGAAGAATGTATCCTTCATGGCCCACCCTATCCCAGAATTCATAGCGCACCCAGCCAATTCCAGTTTTCAACAATGGCGGCAGCTACTTAGTTTAAATATTACTCTTATTACTCTTTCTGGGTCACAAAGAATGTAGCTGTGTAAACTTCAAATATCTGCTCAGTTTATCGAGACATCGCATATTTGCAGAAGTGCTCCGACGTTTTCGGAGACGTCTGTTACCCACCAGCTCAATAGCTAGCCGGGGTTCAAGGCTCACTAGAGCTGGCGAGAACAGCGAACTCCCAGCAAATCGTTTTCAAACCCCCCGTGATCTTTCGCTACTCAGGTTAAACATGATATATAAGTCAGTTAGATAAAATGTTATTGTTTGGCTTTTTTCAGTGTTTTATTTGTTCCTGAGTAAATGTGTTTGGCTGAGATTAAAGTTATAGTTTTCACAAACGTCACACAGGAAACTGATTGAACAGAAGTGTGAGATGCTCGAGAGTTTACTCCAGTGTCCTGTTATATTTTAGATAGCAAGGAGCAGACGGCTGAGTTTATTAAACTCCACCAAGACAATCTGCAAATTTCATTAAAAGTTTAATAAACTATCATCTTGTCTTTATTTTTAGTTAGCACATACCTGAAACACTTCAAGCTGTAAGCTAATGATAGTTATATAAGAACAGATGCATGCTGGTGGAATAAGCTGTACGTTATACGTCCAGTGGAAGCATGATCTGATTAGTCGACTAATCGCAAAAATAATCGGTGACTAGTCGACTATCAGAATAATCGTTTGTGGCAGCCCTACTCTGAACTCATGTTTGTGAAAAAGGATGAAAATGTGTATTTGGGTTATGACAGGCTGGACTCTGAGGGGAACACTCACCCATTACAAGACTGCAGACCTAACATTTCTTGGTCCGCCATGGACAATTCGCTTCTGAACCCAGAGCCAAACTGTGAACTCATGAACAATGTTTTCAGAATCAATCAGGTGGAAAATGTTTTGTGTCTTGCTAAATTAGCCTTGTCAGAAACCAAGAGCCAGTCCAAGACCACTTTAGTTTCTGAAAAAAATATTTCTTATCATGGTATAGAAGCCAAGGTTGACATTGATTGTGTGTCAGTGTACCACTACGAAATGTTTCCATGGGCATCAATGTAAATGTCTTTCATGTGGCCAGCTTAACTCGTATTAAGTCTGAGACAATGAACTCTGGGTTTGAAAACTCTAAGACTGTTGACTCAGACTCTGAGAATTCAAAGACTGCTGGCTCAGGATCTGTGATCATTAAGACTGTCTACTTCATGGACACTTGTTTAAAAGCAGTGGGCACTAAGGACTGTTTTTCACCTGCCCACTCAGAATGTGGAATTATGCCTCAACAGACTGCTCAGTCTTCAGCTCAGCCACCTGTTCAGGATCTGACTCAACCACCTTCTCCATGTCCACTAGAGCCTTCAGCGCAGCCTGCAGTGCAACCTTCAGCTCAGCCTGCAGCTCAGCCTTCAGCGCAGCCTGCTGACCCTGCCTCAGCTAGGGGTTCAGGAGGACCCAGCCAGTAACTACCTGCGTCATTTATGAAATCAGCTGAGCTCATCCAGCGTCCTCATGTTTCCACTGGAGGTTCTGGAGAAACACTCCAGCCATCTGTTCCTGCTTGAGGATCCGAGGGGCCCGTCCAACTGTCTTCTGTCTCCGCTGGAGGTCCCGAGGGGTCACTTCAGCCATCTGTCTCTGTTGGAGGCTCCGAGGAGTCCATCCAGTCATCAGTGTCACCTGCAGTGCCACCACTGCCACATTGCCTGCGGCTGCCATGCCGCCATCTGGTCCATCCACCTCGCCTGTGGTTGCCACATCACCGTCTGGTCCCGCCTCGTCTGGTCCTGCTTGGCCTGCACGTCCACGTCTAGCACCTCACCGTCGCCGGCCACTTTCTAGGCCAGCGGCTGGGCATCTTCAGTGTCATGGGGGGCCTCTTGAACTCTGTCGCCGCCATCTTCCACATCCTCAACTGCTCCATCATCGCCCCTGAACTGTTCTGCCATGGACTCCTGAGGGGTCAATCTTCAGGTCGACTCCTTCGTGGTGATGAAGGAAAACGCTGGGCTGGCATGTAAAAGGGCATTTATTCCCTTCAAGGACCTGAAGCTCCATAAAGCACCCCTCCGACAGCCAAACCCATCTGTTCTCTGACTGGATAGACCAATCAGATGAAAGGAAGAAAAATAGGGTCAAAATTCGTACTTGTAACTTGAAACTTGAGTGCAGAGTTTGACACTTATTTTTTGGCTAAGTCCACACACAAATCTTTTTTACAAACACACAAATTCTTTTTACACATACAAAACTGATTTACAAGTACAAAATATTTATGACCACAATTTGAGCCCATAACCCAGCCACCGGGGGGATGGCTGTAGCTCAGGAGGTAAAGCAGGTAATCTACTAATCAGAGGATGGTGAGTCGATCCCAGTCTGCATGCCAAATATCCTTTTGCAAGATACTAACCTCAAGTTACTCTCCAATGCAGTATGAATGTGAGAATACCTATGAAAAAACTATGGACAAAGGAGCTTGTATGAATGGGTGAATGAGGCATAAAGTGCTTTGAGTGCTCAGGTAGAGCAGAAAAGTGCATATAAGAACCGGTCCATTTACCATTTACCCCAGGGACGGGGCCAAGGTTTGCCAAAAACATCACACTGGCTCTGCCAGTGTGCCTTCTTCCCATAGTGAATCCTGGTGCCAGTTGTTCCCAGGTAAGCGACATACACACACATCTGGCCATCGATGCAGTGTAAAAAGCAATCCAACCAGACTGACTGCTTTCATTGCTCTGTGGTCCAGTTCTGATGCTCACTTTTACATTGTTGGTGCTTTTGGTGGTGGACAGAGGTCAACATAGTCAACCTGGTTGGTCTAGAGCAGCTCTGCAGTGCACGGTGTACTGTGACATCTTTCTATAAGAACCAGCTTTAACTTTTTGGCAGTTTGAGCTATAGTAGCTCGTTTGTTGGCTGAAACCACACAGGCCAGCCCTCACTCCTTGCATGCATCAATGAGCCTTTACCGCCCATGGCCCTGTGACTGGTTCACCACGTTTCCTTCAGTGTGCTGTCTTCAGGTGCCATATTTTCTTTTCAGAAGGTCACAGCTGGGGAGACAATGGGAAGTGAAATTAAAGCGGTAACAATCATTTTGCGAAGTGTTAGAGACACAAAAACTGTGAAATCCGCCGTAAAAGGGGAATAAAAAGGAACGTGAGGAACAGAGAAGGGGGCTTTTCCTTCCCACTGTTGCTAAGCGCTTGTTTGAATCTAATCATTGGGTTGTATTATAGCAATACAGCAAGGTTAGATAAGGGAGGTGTTTTTTCTTTCTCTTTTTCCAAAAAAGGAGCAGATGCAGACGAGGTCAGACGAGGATGAAGTGGAGGCGAAGATCCACTCGTAGGATGGCAGGACCGGCCACATCATTTCCCAGAAGAAGATAGTCATAATCATACTTGTTTTTGTTGTGGTATAAAACTGTATTACCCGCTTACAGGGTCATCCTTTTTGTGAAGCAGACCGTTGGTTCACATCAAGTCCAGCGCTGTACTTTCAACTGCTGAAACAAATTAAATCTTTTAAAAGATAATCACTCTCCTGTACTTCCTTAAAGAAAGAAAACAAACACTAACAGAAGTGGGTTTAGTAACTATCTATCCATCCATCCATTCGCTTCCGCTTATCCTTTTCAGGGTCGCGGGGGGCGCTGGAGCCTATCCCAGCTGTCATAGGGCGAGAGGTGGGGTCCACCCTGGACAGGTCGCCAGTCTGTCGCAGGGCCAACACACAGGGACAGACAACCAGTCGCACTCACATTCACTCCCGCATTCACACCTATGGGCAATTTGGATTAAGCAATAACCTATCCCCACAAACTATTTAGTAACTATTTATGTTTAACTATTATTTATTTAATTATATGTAAATAGTTACAATGTTAATAATATTACATAAAAATAAGTACATTTAACTAAGATTACACCTGAAAATGTGTCATTTAGTTACATTGCCAAGGATTACAGTGTCTTAAAATGTATTATCATTAAGCTCCCCCTAAATCTTGTTTTTGTGAGAGTAACCTGATGCGACCAAGTGTAAATACCTTTTTCTTTACACTGTTTTTTGTTTTTGATCATGAAGTGAAGTCATCCAAAAATGCACTTATATTGTAAAAAGTATTCCATGAAGTCCTGAAATTTGACTATAAGACAAAGAAGTTGTATTCATTCATTTATCCTTAAACCCTCATTAAGAACTGCTTTGTGATTATCATTTCTATGGAAACCTAAAGAATATTTCATTTATTTCTTTGCTCTTTACACGAGCAGGAACACCTTTGTGGTGTGAGCACACTGAGGTCTTTATAAAAACTAGTATGCTGTGGTGTTAACTGGCCTGTTTTTACTGTTAACCATATCTATATATTAATTCAGGCCTTTTGTTTTTGTGTGTATTTAATGTATCTTTTAGTCTGGATTCGTGGTGTGAGTCTGTCGTGGGGGATAATTTCCATGTTTTTATGTTAAAAATAAACTGAAGAAGATGTTTTGTTCCAGGCCTTTCTGTGCTTTGTGTCGCGGCTGCACACCTCTCTCGTGTTTTCCCTCCGGGACCCGTGCGGACCCTTCTGTTACCCCTCTGTCCCCCCTCCTTTCAAAGAACCCTGTATTGTTGTACATATCAGACCGTACCAAGTAATGTGGAGAGTGGGGGTGTATTGATTGCTCCTGCGGTGTATTGATGCTCCTCCATCGCACTGTCTGACCACGCACCTGGAGCTCGAGGCCCGGCCCGCTGCACAGTCGCGTTCCGCTCACAGGCTGGTACCGGAGGGTACCGTTTCAAGTCAGCTGAGTGCCACTGGGCAGACTGCTGGGACAGGAGAGAAAGCAAACACGTACACGACGCAGTGGGCGGACAACCATTGCTCCTGGCTGCTAATAAAGGAAAACCGTGTGTCGGCTGTGTGTCGCTGGAACAACAGACAGCCCAGCGGAGGGAGCGCGGCACGGGATCCCGCCTGCACCTGCTTTGTTGTCTGTGCTCGTCTCGTTCACCGTGCGGATAACATGTTTCATCGGAGCGCTTTGTTACTGCTGCCCGTCTTTTGTAACATCATCAGCAACTCCAGCGCTGCATCCCCAGCATCCCGTAAGTAGGCTATCACGGGCGCGCGCGCGCGCGCACGCACACACACTACCGTAGCAACCGAGGGTAATTTGGAAACATTCATTCATATAAAAAATTACGCTCGTACCAATATTTCTGTCTAACGTGTAAAAGAACTGGGCTGCAGTAGAAATAGCAGCTCTGCGTGGAGACACACTCGTGTTTCGGTCCACCGTGGACTTCTAGACAGAATATCAACAACACATCAGAATAATATCATGACAAATGCACACCATCGCTTACTGTGTACTATATCCATGGATGCTCCACAGATGTAGCTAAAAATAGCAGCAGCTGTTCAGTGTGTCTCAGTTCAGCTTGTATTTATTTAGCGCCAGATCACAGCAGCAGTTCTGTTTATGGAGCTGCTAATGCAAAAGGTGAGCCCTGCAGAGCAGTCAGATACAGCCCTGTAATGGGTGGAAAGAAGAACAGCCCTTTAACAGGAAGAGATCTCCAACAGAATGAGGCTGAGGGAAGGGCAGCCATCTGCTGCAGCCGGTGACTGGCTGGGCAGTGATGGGAAACGGAAAAGAGGAGCATAGGGAGACCTCCAAAGAGCACACAGTATAAAGCAGGTAGAACTTAATCACATGTATTAGGGACATATAAACACATATGGAGGGGGGAAGAAAGGCATCATGAATGAACACAGGATAAAAAAGAAAAAGTTGAGAAAACTCTGAATGCCAACATGATCCACTGGCTTTTTCACTTTTGAGGGTTGTTTTTGACTTGTTCTGGTAACATGGAAATTAAGAGTAACTGAATATGAGAGAACTGTGATATTTTATTGGACTGTGACCAGAGCCTGTATTGATTTTGACACAGAAATTCTGATAACATGACGATAGTTGCTCTGAAGTGGATACATTGAAGAAATTGATGGATGGATCATTTAGTATAAGGTACTGTGAGCAGCATATTTACCGGGGCTCCAGTTCTGCTGGAACTGAAGGGGGCAGCACATGCATACAGTTGTTTTAGGTGGTGGAGAAGAAGAATAAGGACCCAGTATACACACTGAAAACTACAGCTAGACAGCTCTGCTTCAGCTCAGTGATAAGAAGGGCAGAGTTGGGTATGAAAGTTTGTTGCATTCAAAGTCAGTGACCAAAGGTTAACAACGGGCAATATGTAACCAGTGCTATCATGCTTTTTATACTGGGAGAGAAAATGCTTCCAGTTTACCATTGCACCTGAAAGTCTGGCATCTGTTCAAAGAATTACATGTTTGTTTCAATTCAACATCAAACCTCCAGTATTACCCTTCTGTTACTGTGAAATACACACAAGTGTTCTCTGAGGCACTGCCATTGTAGAAATCAAATGTGATTGATGCGATTGTGTTTTATCTGACAGTAACATTAGTCGGCTACAGCAGCCACCCTAACGTGTCAGGCTGTGTCCACACGTGGTCTATCACCAGCATGTCGCTGATTTAAAAGAACTTTTTATTCAAGAAGATTATGGTTATGTACCTGGGATAGTCATTTTAATTTGGTATCAAAATGGGAATCACATAGTTGTACTGGGACTGTTCCCAACTACTAATTTTCTGGCATTGTGACGTCCCCGCTTTCTAGGCCCTGTCATACTTTACTAAGTACATACAATCATTAACAAAGGTTTGCATCTAGTATGCTTCACAGCAGGACATTCTGTTTTTTGTTTTAAAAAGATAATAAATAAGGGACAGACAAAAAATAGAATAAAATAAATAAGTAAAAGCTGTAGACCCGGGGTGTCAAACTCCAGTCCTCGAGCGCCAGCATCCTGCTTGTTTTTGAGATATCCCTGCCCTACCTGCTGCTGATTACCTGGATCAGGTGTGCTTTGCCAATATGAAGCTACAAGGGCAGGTTGGTTGGAAAACAAGCAGGACAGCGGCCCTTGAGGCCTGGAGTTCGACACCTTTGCTGTAGACAAACCAGAGAAGAATAGTACTGATCAGTCCAGTCGTGTTAGAAAATCCAGAAAGGGAGTCCACGTCCACTCAAACTCTTTTAATTTCCTCTGTACTGAATGGAGGATTTTTTGGGGAGTACAGTATGACGACAGCTCATTAATCCAGTGTTTCTGCCTCGGAGGCTCTGTTGATTTCCAGTTTCTAAGTACACACTTTTTTGCTGCAGTCGATGTAAGCAACACAAAATGTCTCTGACTAGGGTGTAGCCTTAGAGACGCAGCATCTCCAAGTATCCAGATCTTAGGATCAGAGTCCAAATGAAATCCAGACAGCTCTGAGGTCATTGTGATCACAGCGTTTCTGTAAGCCTGGAACTCCAAAGCATATGAACAAGATCCCCAACAGAGATTTTACACGTTTGGCACAGGTCAAAGACACTATCTGTCAGTTTACTCAGTCTGTATGGCGTGTAATATGTTCGGTGGATAATATTAAATTGGATTTGTTTGTGTTGAGTAGTGTCCCCAAAATTCATGGTCCTTAGAGTCTCAGAAAGAAAGCTAGGTGTCAAACGTATTCTCGTATCAAAGGATAATATCACCAAGGGATGCTCTTGGCTTTTAGCAAAATCAAATATATGAAACAGCCTCTGAACTTTATCTGCTGCTTGCCTGTTTTCAACAAACCCTGTTTGGTCTGCATGAATAATTTTAGCAATAACTTTCTCCAGTCGAGATGCTTTCACTTTAGATAAAGATTGAGTCGAGCCTACAGTTACCACACCTCTGTGCATCCTTCCCAAGTTTGGGAAGTAATATTGTTGTTGCAAGCTCTGAAGGCTGAGGAAGTGCCGCCTTTTGTCTCCTCGCTCATGTTTGTGAGAGGGGTTAGGAGTTTTTTTGAAAAGGTTTTGAAGTTTTCGACCAGAAATCGGTCCCGGTTTATTGTTTTGTAACGATTTAACAAGAAGAAAAACCTCGTCCTCATGTGTTTATCTGCTGTGCTAATCTTTGGCAGAGGTCATTGAGTTAGAATTGTTTTTATTCCAGTATTGTCATTATCATGGTCAGTCTTATATAAGGCTTGATAATAGTTTTTAAATTCTGAATTTATATCTTTTGGGTTTTCTAAATATCTACCATCGTCTGTTTTAATACTGTGGATCTGCCAGGCCAGTAGTTTGCCAGTCTTATTCATAATAATGAACAAATTATTCTGCTTGTTTAATTCTCGAGTGATCAGTTTCCAAGGTCATTATGTTGTTTTCTAATTGAAAAGGCTGTTCTCTTTTATGTTTGTCTTTATACGAGACATATGAAATAATGTGACCTCTCATATAAGCTTTAAGTGATTCTCATATGTTTCAATGTGAGGAGGTGTTTAGGTTCACCTCCAGATACATGTCTATTTTAGTATTCATACAAGTAATAATTTCGAGGTCTTTTATCAAATATCCTCTAAATCTCCACCCAGAAGGAGGAGAAAGAGGCTCAGGTTGGTAAAGCTTCAATTCCATTTTTATAGGACTGTGATCTGAAATTGTAGAGGAGTGCCTGTGAGGCCAAAGACATGTCAGTTCTTCAGTAAGTATTAGGAACAGTTGAATAAAATGAATATTCTTTGCTGAACATCACTTAGGCCCAATTCTCTCGGGCCCCGAGTTTGAGATATTGCCGCCTTGGAAAGCAAACTAGTTTTCCATGGAGCGATCCATTGACGGGTTTAAAACTAGGTTGTAATCGCCGCCCAAAAGACTTTGGACTTTGACTGCTGCATTAAATTATTAAAAAATTGGGTCATCTAAATTTGGGCCATACAGGGATACCAGTACTATTCTGTTCATGTCTGTTACACAGTCTATGAAAATGAACCTGCCATGTTTGTCTATCTCTGTTGAACTTAATCGAAATCTATGGTTTTTATTAATAAGCCACACCTCTAGCTTTGGACGAGAATGACGAATAAAACACATGACCAACCCAGTCTCTGCACTATTTTAAATGTTCTATGTTAGTGAGGTGGGTTTTTTATTTTTTAACATATGTTAATGCTTTCTTCTTTTTGATGGGGGAGTTAATCCCTCTCAATCAAACACAGTCTAACTGTCCAGTCCTGTTCATTTTACACATTGTAAATGAATCTTTCCCTGGTTAGGAAAGCAGCTCAGAGTATAACTAAACCCCCGACTTTTGCCAGATGTTTACAATTTGCAGCACTTACAGAGTCAAACATGGTACAGAGAGAGCGCCCCAAAAGTCCTTCAAAGTGGAAAAAAAAAGAAAAAACCCATCCTATAATCTCCCCATGACAAAAAACCCAGGAAGGTAAAACTCCATCTCTAAACTTACGAGTGCCTCAGTGTTCAGAAGTACCGTCACAGCTTCATAAAGGAACAACTGAACCAATTCACAGAAAATAGTAGTAAAAAGTAGCATGCATGATAACCAGTTGTTGCATATACAGGGAGTGCAGAATTATTAGGCAAATGAGTATTTTGTCCACATCATCCTCTTCATGCATGTTGTCTTACTCCAAGCTGTATAGGCTCGAAAGCCTACTACCAATTAAGCATATTAGGTGATGTGCATCTCTGTAATGAGAAGGGGTGTCTAATGACATCAACACCCTATATCAGGTGTGCATAATTATTAGGCAACTTCCTTTCCTTTGGCAAAATGGGTCAAAAGAAGGACTTGACAGGCTCAGAAAAGTCAAAAATAGTGAGATATCTTGCAGAGGGATGCAGCAGTCTTAAAATTGCAAAGCTTCTGAAGCGTGATCATCGAACAATCAAGCGTTTCATTCAAAATAGTCAACAGGGTCGCAAGAAGCGTGTGGAAAAACCAAGGCGCAAAATAACTGCCCATGAACTGAGAAAAGTCAAGCGTGCAGCTGCCAAGATGCCACTTGCCACCAGTTTGGCCATATTTCAGAGCTGCAACATCACTGGAGTGCCCAAAAGCACAAGGTGTGCAATACTCAGAGACATGGCCAAGGTAAGAAAGGCTGAAAGACGACCACCACTGAACAAGACACACAAGCTGAAACGTCAAGACTGGGCCAAGAAATATCTCAAGACTGATTTTTCTAAGGTTTTATGGACTGATGAAATGAGAGTGAGTCTTGATGGGCCAGATGGATGGGCCCGTGGCTGGATTGGTAAAGGCCAGAGAGCTCCAGTCCCACTCAGGCGCCAGCAAGGTGGAGGTGGAGTACTGGTTTGGGCTGGTATCATCAAAGATGAGCTTGTGGGGCCTTTTCGGGTTGAGGATGGAGTCAAGCTCAACTCCCAGTCCTACTGCCAGTTTCTGGAAGACACCTTCTTCAAGCAGTGGTACAGGAAGAAGTCTGCATCCTTCAAGAAAAACATGATTTTCATGCAGGACAATGCTCCATCACACGCGCGTCCAAGTACTCCACAGCGTGGCTGGCAAGAAAGGGTATAAAAGAAGAAAAACTAATGACATGGCCTCCTTGTTCACCTGATCTGAACCCCATTGAGAACCTGTGGTCCATCATCAAATGTGAGATTTACAAGGAGGGAAAACAGTACACCTCTCTGAACAGTGTCTGGGAGGCTGTGGTTGCTGCTGCACGCAATGTTGATGGTGAACAGATCAAAACACTGACAGAATCCATGGATGGCAGGCTTTTGAGTGTCCTTGCAAAGAAAGGTGGCTATATTGGTCGCTGATTTGTTTTTGTTTTGTTTTTGAATGTCAGAAATGTATATTTGTGAATGTGGAGATGTTATATTGGTTTCACTGGTAAAAATAAATCATTGAAATGGGTATATATTTGTTTTTGTTAAGTTGCCTAATAATTATGCACAGTAATAGTCACCTGCACACACAGATATCCCCTAAAATAGCTAAAACTAAAACAAACTAAAAACTACTTCCAAAAACATTCAGCTTTGATATTAATGAGTTTTTTGGGTTCATTGAGAACATGGTTGTTGTTCAATAATAAAATTATTCCTCAAAAATACAACTTGCCTAATAATTCTGCACTCCCTGTAACACAACAGTGTTTAGACATTTAAGGCACAGCTGATAGTTACTCATTTTAACGTTTACGTCATAATGTGTAACAGTGGTTTACTGTTTACAGCTGTTTACAGTAGGCCTCTTTGACACTGCACAGGAAAGTTTCCACCTCAGATGGAGTAGAAAAAATGTAATGTCAGATCCACAGTTTGGTAGGATAGGTGCTGGTGTACTCAAGGTTCTTCTCTCAAAGTTTTTTCTTCACCTTGTTGAAAGCGATCATGTCGATGCTGTAGTCCGGATAAAAGGAGACTCGATTAGTATCCAGGTATACAGTCCCTTTGTCTCTGGCCAAGCGGAGCACTTTGTCCTTATCCCTGTAGTTGAGAAACTTAACAAGGATAGGCTGGACCCCATCCGCCGCTCTTCCCAAGCAGTGTGCTCTCTCTATGGTGACCGTTTCTGGCTGTCTGCTTTCTCTTTTAGAAGAGCGATCTCCTTCTCTGTGCGATGGCCAGGTTGTCTTCATTAGCTCCATTGTGTCTGCTTTGCAAAGAACTGAAGTGGTGTTAGCACTATAATACAGCTGTTTCTGTCCTGGATGCATTTTCTACTTTACTCGCGCTTTTGCCTTTTTGTCCAATAAAAATAAAAGTAACGGCCACATCCATGCTGCAGACTGCAGACTATTTTCCACCACCATGAACTAAAATCATCTGATTGTTGTGCAAGTGCAGCTGGAACTGGTGAGTAGAATCGATCGGCCACCAGACTAATGAGTCTGAGGAACTGAATTATTCAGTTGAATTCAGTTTTATCTATATAGCACCTAATCACAACAGTCGCCTCGAGGTGTTTAACGCTTGGGAACTGGTTCTCTACAAGAGTGCGCTCAGCTTGCTACCAGCTGGTTGTATTTTGGTTGGTAACATGTTACTCTGTTTGGTATTTGTATAAATCAGGACGTTCGCTGAGTGCAGCTGTAATAGTTAAATGTGAATTTATGTCTAAGCAGACAGCAACACACGATGTTTGATGACTTATCACAGTTTATTGGTGTTTTATCAGAAACTGATTGACTGTAATTGCCAACTTTAGCCCAGTTAATCACAAACTTAAAGCAGAAATAGCAGCTTGACTCTGTATTATGGCAACATTATGTTGGATTTTAGTGACAGTGTTTCTGTGATTGACAGTCTGATTTTGCAGCAAGAAAAATAACAAGTTTAACTTAGAGGACGTAATCTGAGTACGCAGTACTGAGTGTATTGAAAATGTAAAGAATCACAATAATATTGTCTGGTGATAACACAGTATCGTGGGGTGTTTGGTGATTCTGACCTCTAATATGTTTCTTTGCACGTACATGCATTCCTAAATAAATGTTTGTATCTGTTTTTCATTTGTGGAGCTAGTGAAACAGCCAGACTGTTTCAGCCTTCATAATCATGTCAAAATAAATGTGCTGACGGCCTTTCAGCAAATATCTTTGTTCCTTTTTTGGCTAATTTTCCCTACATGTTATTTTTAAAACTGTGTTTTAGGTCATTGCTGAGGTTGCTGGGTTTTCCTGTCTATGCTTAAATAACTTTTTAAGTTGATGCAATTAGTTTTGTTTCAATTTAAAAAAAGTCAGCTGAGTCAACATTTTTGACCTTGTCAGCCATGATTGGAGCATCGACTGGCATCACTTCACAACAGCAGGTTAAAAATTATATGGTCAAAAGTTGGTGAAGAATATTTGATCTAAAGTTAACCAAATGTTTGTCTTGATGATGTCGGTTGACAAATGGTGCTGATTCAAAGGGAAATGGCCCCAGTACAGTTTTCTGGTTTCATTCTTTATCCCTCATGTAAAACTACAACAAAGCAGCAGTTTTGGTTTAGACTTTAGTTCAGTGCAGAGACAGAAAAAACATCAGAAATCATTCACAGTTTTTGGCATTTGCATGTTGAAAATGATGATGAAAGAATATTAAGAAGAAAAGCAGGGATGGATGGAGGTTGCTCAGTGGTCGGGTGAACAGCAGGCTGGTCAGCTTCCAGAAGCAGCAGCACTGTCATCACACGGGAAACTAAATTAGATCCTAGTTCAACCAGAAACTCTGCACCACTCTGTTTATTATTCGACGTGATTAAAAAAGCAGTTAGACTGGATTTTTAGGAATATCATCATTGTGGTTTTGCAGCAGGAGCTCAGAAGTACTGAGTACTGTTGTCAGAAAGATCAGGTGCAGGTGGAGAGGCTGATATTAGGTCGGCTGCTGACGACGTCGTGTTTGTTCCTTTATGCTGCTTAATGCATGCAAGGCTTGTTGTTTTGTAATGCATATGAGGAAGCTCATCACTATGCTCAGCACCTGTCTCTCTCTTTCTCACACACACACACACACACACACACACACACACACACACCAGGAATAGTTCAGAGCTGTGTGTGTGTGTGTGTGTGTGTGTTACATAATTTCCTGTGGGATTGATAAAGTGTTTTTTGGTGATTTTGACTGGGTAAGAGTAATGTGTGAGCTTCGGCCACTGTACAGGGTGGGCCATTTATAAGGATACACTAGAGCTGGGCGATATATCGAGTTTTTTTTAAAATATCGATATATTTTTATACGAGATATAAGATGTGACAGTATCCTTTATATCGATATAGTCTATGTTATGTTATAATTATAGTTGCGGAGCCGCAAGTTTGCCTCTCTTTCGTCCACTTTTGTCTTTACGCAACGTTACTCGACCTCGCCTCTCCTTCACTGAACACAACTCCCCCTCCTCCCCCATCGCTTCACCTGCAGGCAGCGACAAGATGGACACGGCAAATCTCCGTTAATGAGTTACTGCGCATCGCCCCGTGCGTGGGGCTGGACGGCGTCAACGTGTTAACGAGCTAACCACGCTAACGAGCTAGCCACGCTAACGCCATGCACGGCCTGAAATCCTTTCATTTTCTCAAAAGTTGACTGCTCGCCTTTTGTATGAATTCTGGTTGTGCTTGATGACCGCGAACCGATTTTATGTGATACACAGCGCTCAGCAATCTGTCAAAAAATGTTTTAGTTCGACTTTGCTAAGCTACGGAGCTGCACCGCTTGATGGATTGTCGGAGCATTACGGCTACCGAGGAGCCTCGCGGAGTGATACGTCCTGTGCTTCAACGTAATATTACCTTATTGTGTGTGTATAAGGACCATAAATGGCTCCTGTTCAGAGACATGGTTACGAAGCAGATTTCAAACTCCAGGCTGTCAGTCACGCAGTAGAAGTTGGGAACAGAGCAGCTGTGAAATCTGTCTTTGTTATTATGCTCAGCGTCTGTTAGTTTACATTTTGACTGCACAATTGTGAGCTCTTTGTTATGCACAAAACAACACAGTTTTCTTTTATTTATAGAGCATCATTATTTAGTAAATGCTCATAATTTATTTTTGAGTAATTTTGTCATGTACATCTATGCTGTATGTTAATAAAAGTGCCTGTGTGACATCTGGGACACAGCTTTGACTAAGAACTCTCTTTTTGTTCTTACTTTATGGCTTTAAAAAAATATCGAGATATATATCTTATATCGCCATCCAGCTAAAAAATATCGAGATATGAATTTTGGGTCATATCGCCCAGCTCTAGGATACACCGTAATAACATAGGAATGGTTGGTGATATTAAAGTCCTGTTTGTGGCACATTAGTATATGTGAGGGGGCAAACTCCTCAAGATGGGTGGTGACCATGGTGGCCATTTAGAAGTCGGCCATCTTGGATACAACTTTTATTTTTTCAATAGGAAGAGGGCCATGTGACACATCAAACTTATTGGTAATGTCACAAGAAAAACAATAGTGTGCTTGGTTTCAACGTAACTTTATTCTGTCATGAGTTATTTACAAGTTTCTGACCACTTATAACATGTGTTCAATGTGCTGCCCATTGTGTTGGATTGTCAATGCAACCCTCTTCTCCCACTCTTCACACACTGATAGCAACACCGCAGGGAGAAATGCCAGCACAGGCATCCAGTATCCGTAGTTTCAGGTGCTGCACATCTCATATCTTCACACCATAGACAATTGCCTTCAGATGACCCCAAAGAAAAAGGTCTAAGGGGGTCAGATCGGGAGACCTTGGGGGCCATTCAACTGGCCCACGACGACCAATCCACTTTCCAGGAAACTGTTCATCTAGGAATGCTCGGACCTGGCACCCATAATGTGGTGGTGCACCATCTTGCTGGAAAAACTCAGGAACGTGCCAGCTTCAGTGCATAAAGAGGGAAACGCATCATCATGTAGCAATTTCAAATATCCAGTGGCCTTGAGGTTTCCATTGATGAAGAATGGACCCACTATCGTTGTACCCCATATACCACACCAAACCATCACTTTTGTTGGTCCAACAGTCTTGGAGGGATCCATCCAATGTGGGTTAGTGTCAGACCAATAGCGGTGGTTTTGTTTGTTAACTTCACCATTCACATAAAAGTTTGCCTCATCACTGAACAAAATCTTCTGCGTGAACTGAGGGTCCTGATCCAATTTTTGTTTTGCCCATTCTGCAAATTCTGTGCGTCGATCTGGGTCATCCTCGTTGAGATGCTGCAGTAGCTGGAGTTTGTAAGGGTGCCATTTGTGAGTAGCTAATATCCGCCCGAAGGGATGTTCGACTAATGCCACTCTCCAGTGACATGCGGCGAGTGCTACGCTGTGGGCTCTTGCTGAATGAAGCTAGGACAGCCACTGATGTTTCTTCATTAGTGACAGTTTTCTTGCATCCACATTTTGGCAAATCCAACACTGAACCAGTTTCACAAAACTTAGCAAGCAGTTTGCTAACTGTAGCATGGGAGATGGGTGGTCTCGTAGGGTGTCTTGCATTGAAATCTGCTGCAATGACCCAGTTACTGCGTTCACCAGATATCAACACAATTTCGATCCGCTCCTCACGTGTTAACCTCTACGACATGTCAATGGCTGTGAACAAAGAGAAACTTGTAAATAACTCATGAAAGAATAAAGTTACGTTGAAACCAAGCACACCATTGTTTTTCTTGTGACATTACCAATAAGTTTGATGTGTCACATGGCCCTCTTCCTATTGAAAAACAAAAAGTTGTATCCAAGATGGCCGACTTCTAAATGGCCACCATGGTCACCACCATCTTGAGGAGTTTGCCCCTCACATACTAATGTGTGCCACAAACAGGACTTTAATATCACCAACCATTCCCATGTTATTACGGTGTATCCATATAAATGGCCCACCCTGTATTTCAGACACATATGTTATACATCAGATATATTACTGTGCTGAGTATTCTGGTCTTTTCCTCTCATAGCAGTCAGTGTGTAGTTCATCAAACGTTATCACCGGACTCTAAACACATCAAACAGATAATCTCAGACGCAGTCAGTAACATCTTTTTGTTGTTACCGTGTCATCACACCCAGTTTCATCAGTTTCCATCAAAATGTTCACAGAACTGAGATCAGCAGCATCAGCCTCACACTTCTCCTAACCTCCCAGTGTCAGTTATATAGATGAGTTAATGTTGTTGGCGATGTCATGTTAACCTTGGCTACAGTTATCCCAGTATTTTAAAAATGAACAAATGAGTGTGTTCAGTCAGCTTTCAGTTGTTTGATAAACATTTGGACCAGAACATTTGTTTTTTGTACAAGTGGAACAAAATGTCCAAATGATGGATTTTGGTGTTTTACTACAGTTTGTTTGTATGAAGACACATCAATCAGTTGTCATTAGAGTGTAAAATAATGTCCTCAAAGCCAACTTTGGTATCGACATGAAGAGCGGATTATGTTTAGTTATCAACATTTACATTGTTAATCCAACTCCCTGAAAGCTCACGTCACCATCACTGGACATGTTCAACAAAACTAACAGATGTCAGTCAGTCACACAGCTGTGGGAAGCTATTTTTGCTTTGAACTAAATTCAGCAGCTAATGTTCTCACAATAAGATTGTGACATGCTGATATGGTGAGGATGCGATGTAGAAGTACAGCACACTGTAAAACGTTGACCTGCTGGTAGCATTAAAGGAAACATGTGTGGGCTTCTGTTTCTGCTTCAGGGAAGTGTGAGGACAGCTTGGCCACTCCTCTTCCATACAGCTCCTTCACCAGTTCGTCACTGTACAGCCGAGGAAATGGAGCTGGTTATGCCAAACTCACCCGGAAACAAGGTATGCGTCGGGAATATTGTGGATGATGTTGTTTGTATTTCTGGGTATGTGGAGGGGTTAATATTAAAAAAGTTTCTGGGTCCATTCATGGCTGCATTTTTATAGCTTTGGTATTAAATGCTGGCTTCTGTTAAGGCTATAGCTCACAATGCGAATATGTATTAGTTGTATAATTATGTCAAAGAAGAAACTGGTTTGTAGAGTCCTGCTGAAATGCAGCCCTGTACCCTCAGCTGAACATGTTTATTTAACTTTGACTTGGACTCAGGCTGAAACATCCAACATCACCATAAAGTGTTGATCTTGTCATAAACTAACATTGAACACTGAACTAGCAGTTCTAATGCTCAGTAACTTCTCATGAAGGTATGAGCTCGACCTTTTTCTTTTTAATATCACTGTAAATATACTAAACTATGATTTGTGGATTTACTGGCTCCCATGTGAAGTTTTACCTTATCTGACTATAAACATCTGGCTGCTTCTAGAGCATATGTAAATGATAAAAGTATAAAATAATAATGACCAATTGACTATTTAATTTAAGAGATGATCCAGATTAGATATAAATGAGAATTATTATTTGTTAAACTTTAGGCTGTAAATACATCATCTGTGAGCATTTTAAGAGTTATTTTGGTGAAAAGCAAATTTTTTCACTGTTTTTAAAAATCAGATTTGGCATGTGAGTTCATGTGTGCAGTTTTTTTGCCTTGGTGACTATTGAAATTAAAGTTAGTGTGGGCAAAGCCTCAAAATAATTATCCAGACAAAGTAGTGCAGACGTGCTTCTATAGGACACTGAAGATGATTAGGCTCAAAATGTAGTTTTTTCTTGATCTGCTCACTTTTTTCTCTGACATCTTTAACCCTTCCCAAACTTACAACATCCCCAAATCTAGGTTCTGGAGGGTGGTCCCCATTGGATACAGACCGTTACCCGTGGCTACAAGTAGACCTTGGTTCTAAGAAGCAGGTGCTTGCCATAGCAACACAGGGTTGCTATAGTAGCTCGGATTGGACCATAAAGTATCGGCTACTTTACAGTGACACACAGAAAAACTGGAGACCTTATCTACAGGATGGAAACTTTTGGGTAAGGAAATCAGTCTGACCAACTTATCGACACAAATATCATTTCAAGTTGACGCTGATGGGAAGGTAAAATATTACATCTGTCAGGGTTTAGGAAGACTAAACCCTGACAGATGTAATATTTTAAATTTAGATCTGTGGCACGGTGTTATTACTGAAACTATTACTCCTCTTCCTTCAAGTCTTCTTCTTTTACTCCTCGTTCTCACACTGTAACATAGGCCTGTGTGTAATGTTGCAGTGTGAGTCAGTGACAGTTTCAGAGGTCTGGACCCGTGAGGTGTGTTTGTATTTGCTCAGTTTATCACTAGATCCCTAGAGTCACAACTATTTATGGATTAATGGTGGGTACAGTGTTATTATCAGGTGCAAACTGGGACAAAACCTGCGATTTCATTTGAACTCAGTTTTTTTTAAATATAACACCAAATCACATCAACAGTCGCCTGAAGGTGCTTTTCCCTTTCACTTTTCTAATTAACCAAAAAAATAAATAAATTGTGGTTTAATGTTATTTGATTCATTTTTAAAACAAAAAATGCATTTTCTCTTTTTTAAAACATTTATGTTGTTTCAGACATTTGAAGGGAATGTAAACAGCGAGGGTGTAGTTCGCCATGAGCTGCAGTATGCCATCCTGGCCCGCTACATCCGTTTCATCCCAGTGGACTGGAGCAGGGAGGGTCGCATCGGGGTGCGCCTGGAGCTGTATGGCTGCTCATACTGTGAGTGCAAGCTGAAGAATACCTGAATGAAACACCATGCATATGATGTGGATGAGTGGATGTAGATACAGTCAGTGACCTGTGGACACCTGGCCTGTGTCTGGCCTGCTTCTCACTGACTGTGAATTAGAAGAGGCTCCTGTGGCTACACTACAGGATAGGCAGTTCTTGAAAACTGGAAAGTACAGTTCATCATTTGTTGGACAAATATACATTTCTTGTAGTTGTGCCTCTGTACACCACTACAGTCGATTTAAAACCCAATGAGGATGAAAATCCTTTGCAGGAGTCAATGACTGCCTGAAGTCTGGAACCCATGGGCATCACCGTGGACCAAAGATGTTTCGGTGTTGCTGACCAGTGCACCAGATAGTTTAACTATTTTGATTTTTTGCGCTGCACACAAAGGCTAAATTAAACAGTACGTTTGGTACCAAAATAGACAACATAGACAATTCAATGAAACACGGTAAGATTAACAGGTAGTTTAAGAAAAAAACCTCAACAGAAAGCTTGTTTAAACAGAAAAGTTTTTACTGCTTTTTTTTTTTTTTTTTTTTTTTTTCTGTCCCATTTGGTTCTTAAGCCGTCAGAATTGTTGTCTGAAGACCAACAAGGATACCAAATGGATTTATTTTGCCAAATGGATCATCATGGCATTGCCATATTGGTCCATTTGATCAAACTTTGTTGTTATTATTTATTTTATTTTCAGTTGTTACAGATGGGACAGACATGACTGGGGGATAGGAAAGGGAGAAAGAAAGAGAGGAAGGAAAAGAAAAACAGAAGGGAAAAGGGACAGTGAGAAAGGGCACTTACAAAGACAGAGAGAAAGAAAAAAATCTCCTGGATCACCTGTTGAGAGAAAAAGAAGAGAAGACAAGCAAAAAAAACCAAACAAAAACAAAGCAACATACTAAACACAACACCATCACTGCTTTTTAAAAGAATCCAGAGTAAACCAAACGTAGTTGTGGTGGTGGACTGTCCTCTTTCCTCTTCAGTCATGTTCGGGGAACAACCAACAAACTCTGTGAGCGCAGACAACGAGCAGCAGCGTGTTTTGTAAGAAGCTGGGATGAAAAATCTGGGACCATTTAGTGCTCTGTATGTTAAAACAAGAATTTGTAAACTAATTCTAAAATCTATTGGGAGCCAATGTAAAGAATATAAAATAGGAGTAATGAGAGTTTGCTGTCAGTAGTCTGGCTGCAGCATTTGGCTTGGAGGCAGAAAGAGACGATTCGGCCAAGCTGGTAAACAGATTTTACATGTGAGTCAAGGCCCAGAGAAGAATCCAATATTATTTCAAATGTTTGGCTCAGCAGGAGGACAGAAAGAAGCAAGAACCTGACTGATTTTAGAATGTAGTTCAGGAGGAGCTATGATCATGGTCTAATTGCTATGAAAAAACATAATGTCACAAGTACAGATATGTGATTTAAAAACATGAGGACTTTACATGTTAGCTTTAACCTTCCAGTTTATCAAACAGCAGTCCTTCCCTTTAAATCTAAGCTCTCTTCTTCCTCTCCTCTCTTGTCTTTCTCATCTTTCTCCATCTCTGAGTGAAGTTCACTCTCTTCCTTCTCTTTCCATGTGAGATACAACAGTTGGACTTTCAGCTGCAAACTGTTGTCCTAACTGCAGATTGTAGATAGTTAAGTTTATGATTTATTTTTTTTTTAGATTTCTCAGTCATGCAAGTGTAGCTGAGAGTAAGTTGATGTGAGAGGCTTTGCTATTCAGATCAGCTTCTCAGGCCACGAATGATGATTGCATGGTGCTGGCACATTACGCTCAGCTGCACTCGGTCTGTGCAGTAACAGGTTCTGTGACATACAACAAGCTCACACTACAAGCAGAAAATCATCTCTGTGCAAACAAGAAGTTGCACTTGGTGGAAAGTGTCCGCAGTACATTTGTTAAGGTGAGATTTAGACTGTGCAGGAAAAGATCTTTCCTAAAAGCTGCTGATGGCTGAGAACTTCTCTGCTATGTACTGAAAGTTATAAATTGTGTCAAATGTATGTGTTTGTGTTACAAAGTCTCAGGGCCAGCAGACTACAATCCCTTTGTATTCTTATCGCTGATGTCTACGTATTGATGAAACAACTTGCTAAAAGTCACAACTATACTATACTTTGAATTATATGTTAGTGTTTAACTTTCATTTAATAATTTTTAATGAGTTCATACTTTTGCTTTTGCATCTTTCAGGGGCTGATGTGATTAGTTTTGATGGGCATGGGGTCATCTCCTACCGCTTCAGGAGTAAAAAGTTAAAAATTGTGAAGGACGTCATCTCTTTGAAGTTTCGGACCACAGCAGGAAATGGGGTCCTGCTTCATGGAGAGGGACAGCAGGGGGACTACATTTCCCTCGAGCTTCACAGAGCAAGACTGCTGCTCAGCATCAACTTAGGTAGCCTTCCAATCTTCTTGGTGTTCGTATCAGTGTGTTCTGTTAAAATGGACTTTATTAACCACTGATTTCATGAATGATCTGGTATGTGTCTGTCCAGGCAGCAACCAGAATGGTTCTATTCAGGGTCACACGGCTGTGACCAGTGGAAGCTTGCTGGATGATGACCACTGGCACTCGGTTGTCATCGAGCGTTATCGCAGGAATGTCAATTTTACTTTAGACCACCATACTCAGCAGTTCAGGACCAATGGAGAATTTGATCACCTGGACCTGGACTATGAGGTACACCTTCCACGTGGCTCAGTTCATCACGTTAGCCTCGGGACACCCTACATATGTTTGACTCAAACTGTGAATATGTGTGTTTTCAATTAGTAGGAACCTGTTTATTCTATTTATGTGTAAGCACTTTGGTTTTAAATGTGCTATAGAAATAAAATGTGCTTTCAGCTATCCATTCTCTTCCGCTTATCCTTATCGGGGTTGTGGGGGGTTTGGAGCCTATTCCATCTGCCACAGGGGGAGAGCCGGGGTATGGGCGGGGTACAAGCGGGGTGCACCCTGGACAGGTCACCAGTTTGTCGCAGGTGTAACACATAGAGACAGACTCACAAAACTTATTTCATGAACTACTTGCTAGGTTCTAAGAATGCTCTCCAGTCTTAATATCTTAGTTTGGACGTCACCTCGAAAGGAAGTTTATATGTGAACAAACAATGTTTGTTTTATATGAAGGTAGTCTCACTTTCAGGTCCTCATCTCCAGTATGAATGAGGTTCTGCTGATGTTTATTGTTATATTAGGCATGCAGTGAAACTTGATATAAGTTAAAGCAGCTGCTGCTTCCTTTTAATGACTCCAACTGAGGCTTCAGTGTTAGAGGATATGTGTACACAGGTACGCGTATCTGCTGCTAATGTATGTCCTAGTTATCCATCGGCCCTGTCAGCCACAGCACAGGTTTCATCATTCAAGTTACAGTTATATGTGAACCCAGTTTAATTTATTTATACACTTCAAAAATCAAAAAGATTCCATCTCAGGGCACTGTGCATAGTACACTAGTAAGAGTAACTCTTGAACAGATCGTTGGTGGAGAAAAAAATTTACCTTTGACAGTAAAAGTAAAGATTCTGGCAGAAATGAACCCACTCTTCATGTTTCACACACAGTTCCTGCTTTGGCACAGCAACACCACAACACTGAGGAAGTTCTGTAATGATAACAGTTCACAAATAATTAGGTCAATTAGTTAAAATGACTGGGGCTCAATTATTTTGTGAAAGATGGGCTCAATATTTAAGATATTGTCTTTCAATAGAATGACCATTTAATCATTTAGGATCCATAAATTCGCATCACTTCATAATTTCATTCACTGTCTGCAAGGATGCGGCTAAAAAACATTACTGAATGGCTGTTTGGGAGCTCAGGGCTGATTTAAAAATAGAATATTTTGTGACGGAAATCAGAGCATGATATCAGGATCACATCTAAAAGCTATTGTCAACCAACAGTGTTCATTTTTTAAAATCAGCATTCGTATTTGTTAAAATTAAGCATTTTTGTTTGTTTAGATTATTCTCCAGTGGTGTTTTTTTTTTTTTTTTTTTTGTTCTTGTACTCAGTTTTCTTGATACTTTTGATACTCTAGTGTGAGATGGGTACAAAGCAGAAGCTGGAAGCAATGGAGATAATGAAGGTGAATGAGCTTAAATACTGGGGTCAACCATCCAAGGCATCAGACAGTAAATGGTAAATGGCCTGTATTTATATAGCGCTTTTATGGTCCCTAAGGACCCCAAAGCGCTTTACATATCCAGTCATTCACCCATTCACACACACATTCACACACTGGTGATGGCAAGCTACGTTGTAGCCACAGCCACCCTGGGGCGCACTGACAGAGGCAAGGCTGCCGGACACTGGCGCCACCGGGCCCTCTGACCACCACCAGTAGGCAACGGGTGAAGTGTCTTGCCCAAGGACACAACGACCGAGACTGTCCAAGCTGGGGCTCGAACCGGCAACCTTCCGATTACAAGGTGAACTCCAAACTCTTGAGCCACGATCGCCCCAGTCCACACAAAGCATGAAGAAGAGATGAGTGTCTTTGTAGCAGGACTGCAGCAAGAGTGCAAGTGAACACAAAACGCAGTTTCTAAATGAAGGTGTTTCTTATTTAAGGGTAAAAGAAATCCAAACCTACATGACCCCACGTGACAAAGTGATTGCCCCGTAAACCCTAATGACTAGTTGGGCCACACTTGGCAGCAACTGCAGTCAAGTCTTTGCCATAACTGGCAGTGAGACTTTTACAGCTGTGAAGGTGTTTTTGGCTCACTCATCTTTGCAGAGTTGTTATAATTCATTGGGGGGTTTTCGAGCATGAACCTTTTTAAAGTCGTGCCACAGCATCTCAATCAGATTCATGTCAGGACTTTGACTAGGCCGCTCCAAAGTCTTCATTTTGTTTTTCTCCAGCCGTTCAGAGGTGGACTTGCTAATGTGTTTTGGATCATTGCCCTGGTGCAGGACCCAAGTGCGCTTCAGCTCGAGGTAGAGCTGGGCGATATAAGATTTTTTCATATCACGATATGTTTTTTCATTTCAGGCGATAACGATATATATCACGATATAAGCCAAATAACTATATTTGTAAGATTTAAATGTGCCGTTGCTCACAAGTAAAATGTGAAATAATCAGCAGCTTGTCTTGATTTGAATATTTATTTCCCATAATAAGTTCAACAGGGTAGATGTACTTAAGGAACATGAGACTTTTTCAGATAAATAAAGGCAAATATTGCAAACTACACAAAAGGCAGCCGCTAAAGCGTTTAAGTTTCAAAATAGAACAAACAAACAGACTAAATTGTCAATTCCACTTAGAAACAAAATTTTAATTCTAAAAATAAATCTTAGTTTGTTTTACAGAAGAACAGACAAAATTGACTAACTTTTGTCAATATCAAATAAACTGAGAACTAAAAGGAAATTCTCAATCTCTCCTTGTTGTATAGCTTTCTGAACTTTCTGAATCCTTTATCATCCGCAACTGAAAATAGTTGTGGATGATTACTATACCTTTCTAATGTGATGTTGTTGTCCCGGGCTCTCTTTCTCTCTCTCTCCCTCCCGCTCTGTTCCTGTGCTACTGCGAGTGTAACTACCGCCCCTCCCCCCTCTTCCCAGCGCAAAGCACAAGGCTCGCGTGCGGAGTGAAGCGGAAAAAAAGTGCGAGAGAGAGGGTGAGAGAAAGAAAGAAAAAAACCCCAGGGCTCGCGATAAGGAGCCGGCTCGCGTCGTTCACGTCAAAAATCTGGCTCTAAGAGCCATTTTGTTCGCGACCGACACATCACTACGAAATACCTTCGCACTACGGAACTTCTGTGGTCCTTCCGTTCGACAATCTCTCCGGCATTGGAACCATCATCTGTTTTTTCTTCGGTAACCTTCGCTCACGCTCTCGGTTGATTTTTCTCTAGTCGGCACACTCATTTCCTCCATTACCTGGGCAGCCCGGCTGGCTGCTTCCCAAACTACACATGTGCGGCTTGGCACTTGTGCTGTACGTAACAAGTCACGTGACGTGACGCTGCGGCTGTGATTGGTTCGGCTCTGCGCTACTTAATTTGGATTGGCTGTTCTTTTCTTTTGTTTTTTTAAGAGAGTAAGGTCTATCGCAATAGTTTATTTTTTCTATCGAGAAAAAGTTATTTCGCAATACATATCGTTATCGTTCTATCGCCCAGCTCTAGCTCGAGGTCACCAGCAGATAGCCGGATCTTCTCCTTCAGGATGTTTTGGCACACAGGAACATCCATGGTTCCATTTACCACAGCAAGCAAAACAACCCCAGACCATCACACTACCACCACCATATGTTATTGTTGGTATGAAGTTCCTTTTCTGAAATGCTGTGCTGTTTTCTCGCAAGATGAAATGGGACGCACATGTTCCAAAAAGTTCAAATTTTATCTCTTCAGTCTGCAGAGTATTTTCCCAAACGTCTTGGGCATCATCAAGATGTTTTCTGGCATTACTGAGACCAGGCTTTATGTTCTTTTCGTCTTTGAACTCGCCACGCAGGCCAGTTTTGCCCAGTGACTTTCTTATGGTGGAGTCATGAACACCGACCTTAGCTGAGGCAGTTCTTTGGATGTTGGTCTTGGAGTGTTTTGTGAACTCTGGAATGAGTCGTTGCTGCGCTCTTGGAGTAAGGATCAGCCGGCCATGTTTTCAATAGCTGTGGTTCACTGGAGACCCACAGCTTTAGGAATGGCTTTATAACTTTTTCCAGTTTGAAAGATCTCATTTACTTTGTTTCTCATTTGTTCCTGAATTTCTGTGGATCAGAGCCTGATGTCTGGGTTTTGAGGATCTTTGTCAGGCAGGTCCTGTTTAAGAGATTTGTTAAAGTGATTTTGATTTTCAGTCACTTCTCACACTGGGCCATGTTGGTTTTTCTCCCTTAATAATAAACACCTTCATTTAGAAACTGCACTTTGTGTTTGCTGTCTAATATTTACATTTGTTTGATTTAGTGTTTAACATACAAAAAAAATAGGAAGTCAGGAAGGAGGCAAACACTTTAACAACACTGTATAAAGCTTATCTCACTGTGTATTTGAAACTTATCTGATGTCTGAATTCGGAAAGAGTCCATTTATTCCTGCTGGTATTCCTACAGTTTGCAACATTACTGCGGTTCATCTGTGTGATGCCTGAAATATTAATTTACTGCTCACAATCGGGTGAAGTGGTTGTTGTCTGTTATTATTACGAGACCTTAAAAAGTGAATGATTTGACTGTGTGTTGGTTGCAGAGATGCAGTATCCTCCAGTGTTCCTTTCTGCTGTGTGTCCTCAGATCAGCTTTGGAGGACTTCCTGTGTCTGTGAAGCCAACCTCAGGAGGCAAAGAGAACTTTGTAGGCTGCATGGAGGGAATTACCTACAACGGGGAAAACATCACTAGTTTGGTGCGCAGGAAGAAGGTTGACACCACCAGCTTTGTAAGAAGTGTCTTCTCTTTGTGTTTATGTGCCCAGCCTTGACTAAATGTAGACTGGAATGCTACTTGTACAATGCTCTTAAAAACCCTTTCGCAGTTTTTTTGTTATTTGGCAGTTTGCATCTTTTCCTAAACTAAATATGTCATGGACACTCGTCTGTGGAGGAAAACTCTTCTTTTTCAAAAAGAAATTCTTCAGCTTCAGTAATATGCCTCAATTCGTCATGACCCAAACAGCTCTAAATGTACTTTTTTAAACCATATACCACTGTTGTTTGTGTTAACCTCTGCAGCAGGTCAAAAGTGAACTTAGCATTAACTTAGCACAAGAAAATTGCAAATGAATTTCATTTTATAGCAATAAAGGTTCCTTAAAATGGCTAAAGTGCTAGACAATATAAAATATTTTTTCTTCTTTAGTGGGATCTTGTTAAATAACAAAGTTAATTGAGTGCATTTAATTGTTTTTACTGGACAGAAAACTCTTGGAAAAGAATAAGTTGCTCCTGTGGATGTGTCCCAAACAGTCTCTAACCTGTTAAAGCCTCGAGCTTTGAAAACCAAACACTTTCGACCTGTCAGAACATTAAAAGGAGCTCCGGTAGTTTCTTCACTGCTGCTCAAACTTGTCCTGAGCAGATTAGCAAAGTGGCCCGTAACACTCATGCCTGTGAGGCTGTTCTGCAGCAGTGATTTAGGGCATTCTCATACCTATAAACCAGTTTACTGTGGTCTGAATCAGCTGTAGTTTTGCCCCATGATTTGGTGTCTTTTCACACTGAGAAAATTCCAGGTGAACCAAAGTGCATCACTACAAACCACCTGGTAGATTATTCTGGGCAGGATCAATAAAAGTAAATACAGCAAGAAGGTGCTGTGTTTTGGAGCATTAGAGAACAGGGAGAATATTTGTTGATTTCACTGCTACTTCCCAGAATGCAAAGCGTTTGTTGCTACAGGAAGCTTTTCAGCTCAGTTTTGAAATGTACACTAGGTAGTTTATTCAGATTGAGGTCACATTTATACCATAAAGGAACCACCGCAACAACCACACTGAGACCGTTTGAAGGAGGTCTTGGTGCAGTTGTTTTGGTCCGTGCCCAAGTGCAATTACTGTGCTCACGTCTACACAAACAAACCACACTAAGAGGGAAGACAAACCAGAGTTTGATTCTTTCAAAGAACCAGAAACCTCTTTCTTCATTCTTTTGGTCATTACTCAGAACTTGTTGCTATGGTTGAAGAATGAAGATTGGCTGGTACATCGACAGCTTTGCTTTAATGCTGAGCTCCCTCTTCACAACAACAGATGGGTAAACTGCAGATGCTGCTCCAGTTTGTCTAGCAATCTCACTGTCCTCCCCTCACTCATGAACTGGGATACCTAAACTCCTCCACCTGCACTTGGGGTAGATTCTCATTACCACTGCTTCACATTCAGTTATCACCTGATGAAGCCAACAGAACCACATCATCTGCAAATGTAAAAATTGAAACCTAAGGCCACCAAAGTAGAAACTGTCCTTGCCCAGATGTTTTGTCTATTAAAAACTATGAACAGAATCGTTGATAAAGTACAGCAGAGTCCAAGATCCACCGGAGACAAGTCTGACTTATTGCCAGCAAAACAAAACAATCTCTCTTTACTGTTGTGCAAGGACTAAATGGCCTTTAGCAATGAGCCAGACATCCCATAGTCCTGCCCATACAAGGAGGGATGGGGTTGACTACCTTCTCAGAAACACTCCTGCCAAAATTCTATCTTAAAATCAAAAGTGATGAGCTTTGTGTTAATACTATTACCATATCGCTGTATATTCAGTGCCCATGCACGCTTTTGAGCTACGAGCATATTCATTGCCAAATGAAGTGGTCTGATTGGTCACATCTGTTTTTTGAGATCTGACAAATCTTGTGTGGTTCAAAATAATAAATTCTGTATTCGTCCAATGAAATGACGCCGTCAGTGTAAACAGATGCATTTAATTCGGTTTCATTTATATAGCACTAAATCACAACAACAGTAAGTAAATAAGTTATATTATAAGGTAAAGACCCTCCAACAATACAGAGAAAACAGAGAAAACCTCAACAACCATATGAGCAAGCACTTTGGTGACAGTGGGAAGGAAAAACTCCCTTTTAACAGGAAGAAACCTCCTGCAGAACAATATGATCCACCAGCGTAAACGAAGATTTGTCTGTAACTTTCTGACGACTTGATCCAATCCGCTCACAAATACGAAGCACACTTAAAACTACTTTACAAATGTGTTTATCCAAACCTAAATAAAAAGTGATTATTTACGCACAATTTATTAAGTTCATCTTCATTGGAAAATTTTCTTTCAAAAACATAACTGTTCACACAAATATCTAAAACTACATGTAATGTTTCTCTCATTTACTTACAAACCCTTAAATATGTGCCGTGGCTCCAAAACACTGATTTAAACCAGTGCAGCGTACTGCTTTTAATACCAGCATGCTCCAGTCGCTGTAATAAAATATTATGGTCAACAGTATCAAGTGCTCTTCAAAATAAAACACTTCCTGTAACAAGCTTTCACAATAAAATAAATAATTACCATTAACTGTTTAAACACATTTTCTTCATATTCACTGCAGTAAATGACAAGGACAGCATGTTTTAGTGTTTCCTGCATGTCCAAGAAGCCAGTAACATGTAAAGGATCATTAAATCACAACATCGTCCCACCTGATTAACAGCTGTTCATCAGTATCCAGCTGCTTCAGTACAGTGCGTTTACTTATCTGGAGTGGACGTAGTAACTGAGCAGGTCTCCTCAGCAAGCTTTAAACTGTGAACAATGCAGGAACAGCTGTGTCCGAGGAAATACGTTTGTCTGGGTGAGTTATTCTCTTCAACCAGGACAACATCTCCCACATTCATCACACTGGGTGTTTTTTACTGCTCACTAGTGTGAAATGTGTGTTTCACACTTGTTAGGAGATTTGAAGTCCATTAAGTAGTCACACCGCCAGCAGCTCCAAACGCTGGTTAAGAGTGTCTGGCAGTAGCTCCATCTTTGACCCCTCCCAGCTTACATTAACCTGTGACGGGGAAATACTGTCTTTGGTGGAAGAGAAGCGAGTCTTTGCCCAACTCTGGAACTCTGAAGCACCACTGTATGCAGAGGACCGAGGCCTCAATATCGCCTCTACTTCTGTCAGTATACTAGTTAGCTCCTCAAAGTTCAGCGAAGCCCTCCCAGGACACTCTTTGGATTTGTTTTCACAGATTTCTCAGGCTTTTCCCAGAAGCCACCCCACCGAGCTGCTCGCTAAGCAATAAACTTCCAGCTGATCCCCTTGTCAGTGAAGAACGTCTCTGATTCTCGGATTGACTTCCAAAGTTTTTTTAGATTTTGGTCTGCTCTTTTAAATGTCATAAACAATCCAACATAACCCTCGTCTCTTCAAAGCTAAGAGACATTTTTCAGTGGTCTGATCTGAGACTTGTTCTAAATGGACCACCTGACTGACAGTGCATTGAACAGTGCAGTGTAATCACAGGCTGCCAATTAACCACAGTGAATCTGTGATTAGTTGGCGGCACCCATGGGTGTTGTTATCTGAAACTAAAACCAGAATACTGTAGCCTACTTCCCACACTAAGACTGCTGTTTTCATCTAAGAATGGATTTTGAATCTCTCCTGACATCTTGTCCGGATTTCAGGTGGCACATTTCTTGTCTGAAATTTGTCTGACTCGTTAGAACTAATTTTGATTACCAGTTTGTTTTTTCCACTCCATAATAACCACTGTGTTTTTAGCTCAGATGTTCAAATTGACTGAAGTTCCTCTATATCACACATGTGAGTGCAGTCTGTGAATAGACTGGCTTTTAGTAACGTATTCACTGTGAAAATGTCCGTGGCGTCATAAAAAACAGACATGCACGTGGATCCACGTCTCAACATTTGATGACATTCATGTTACCCAGACCTATGCTGGCCCTAGAGGACTGACAGAAGTGGAAAATATAGCATCAAGTCTTTATTCTACACACTTTAAGCACCAAATAAAATGACGATTCACAATAAAAGTCTGTTAGGTATTGCATACCTACTCCATGAATCTCTTATTATATCGGTTATCGGTTTCTTTTTTCCACTGTAGCGTAACCTGACATTTTCCTGCGCCGAATCCAACACCTCCCCAGTTTTCTTCAACTCCACATCCTTCCTGCGGCTGCCGGGTCAGACTGACAGTGACACCCTGTCAGTCAGTCTGTCTTTCAGGACGTGGAATCCCAACGGCCTTCTGATGTTCACCGCCCTGGCGGATGGCTGGGTGGAGCTGGGCCTGACGGAGGGAAAAATCACCGTCTATATGAATGTGACACAGAAGAAGAACACACGTATAGACATTTCATCAAGTGAGCTCAGCTTGTTGGCTTTTAGTGTCTTCGGTTGTTTAATTATTACCTCGAGGTCCCTTTTTGGTCTCTTTGTCTTCACTTCGATGGCTGCTATGTTTTCCTGTTAAACTTTTCTGCATGTGTTTTTCCTCATAGGTTCAGGTCTGAATGATGGACAGTGGCATAGTGTCCACCTGAATGCACTGGAAAACTATGCAATGCTGACAGTTGATGGAGATGAGGCCTCCACAGTTAGAACAGCTATCCCCATCCAGATCCAGACTGGAGGAACCTATTACTTTGGAGGTGATCACTGAAAAACGGGAGTAAACATATTCCAGAGTAATTTGATGTTTTATTAAGTGTGTCCAAGTTTTCTCCTAAAAACACAACACCAACACAGCATGATAAAGCAGCACTGATGCAAGTGTGAATTTAAAAAGTGTCACAGCAATTTGGAATGACAGGGTAGGCTATGACTGACTGCTACAACCGTGTGGGTAAAATTAGTTTCTTAATTATCAAACAAAATGAAAGTAGATGTTTGTCCTAAAGCACAATGACTTTATTTTCACAGAAGCTTGCATTGATTTTTGGTGCCTGAAATAATTTCATGTTTTGAATCATACATAAAATGAGATTAAACTGTGCAGTCCTCACCAGCTTAATTCCAGGATACGTCTTTGCTGGTGATAATAATACCTTTGATGCTCTTCGTCTTTCTCTAGGTTATTTTCTGCAAACGAACACCAGATCACATCAGCGCTCCTTCCAGGGCTGCATGCAGATGATCCACATAGATGATCACCTGGTGGACCTCAAGGCGGTGGAGCAGGGCCTCATTGGAACTTTTGAAAATGTCAGCCTAGATATGTGTGCCATTATAGACAGGTATATATCCCAGAAGTCCAAACCTAAGATTGTGATAAAAGAATTAAAAACACAGTGTATTGTTCATGGGACCTGCATCAGTCTGGAGGGTGGAGAGGGGTTAAAGTCAGAGCTGTGTTCTCACTGAGTGCTCATAAGTTTCCTGCTGTTTTATGTCAGGTGTGTTCCAAACCACTGTGAGCACAACGGTCACTGTTCTCAGACATGGGACGCAT